>NC_088874.1:33040831-33274373 GCF_032884065.1 Artemia franciscana | reverse complement strand
AGAGAGAGAGAGAGAGAGAGAGAGAAGAGAGAGAGAGAGAGACAGAGAGAATGAGAGAGAGAGAGACAAAAACACACGCAAAAACACACAAAGTCAGACACACAAACCCGCAAAGAAAGACACAGATACAAAAACAAACAAACACACAGAGTTAGACACACAAGCAAAGAAAGAGAGAGAGAGAAAAACACATATAGAAACACATCAAGTCAGACAAGTGAACACACAAAGATAGGTACGGACAAAAAAACATATACAAACACGTAGAGTCAAACATACAGGGATGGAGAGAGAGACAAAAACACACACACACAAACATACAGAGTCAGACATACAAAGACAGATACAGAGACGAAAATGCAAACACAGAGTCAGACAAACAGGCAGAAAGAGAGAGAAAGAGGGAGAGAGAGAGAGAGAGAGAGAGAGAGAGAGAGAGAGAGAGAGAGAGAGAGAGAGAGAGAGAGACAAAAAGGCGCTCACAAGCACATAGAGTCAGAGACACGGGCAGAGAGAGAGACAAAAGTACACAAACACTCAAACACACAGTCAGACAGACAAAGACAGACAGAGAGACAGGCAAACACACGGTCAGACCCAGAGGCCAAAATATGCAATGAGAGTTGAATCGATTTGACCAATAAAAGTACCATCAACACAAACAATGAAATGACTACCTAAATCAAATTGACCGGTAAAGTTACCACCTTCCTCAGTATGGGTACCTGCAGCCAACGTATAAATAACTCCAGGTAACTGCATCAAAAGTGCCACACCCCGGATTCTTGCAGTCAAGCATAAAAGATTTTTAACTGATGGGTTGCTTTCAAGCTAGGTTCATTTATGTTCATTTACCATGCTAAGTGAACTTAAATGAACCTGTTTGAAAGCAGCTTATCTAGTTATACCAAGACCTAGCAACCTGGAGTTAGATATGTGTTTTTGTTCCTTTGTCTGTCCTTGTGTGTTTATGTGTTTCTCTCTCTCTCTTTCTCTCTCTCTTTCTCTTCTCTCTCTCTCTCTCTCTCTCTCTCTCTCTTCTCTCTCTCTCTCCTCTCTCTCTCTCTACGTAAGACCGGGGAAATCTCCGGTCTTACGTTCAATTAAGAGCGAAACAAACTAAAGCGAACAAACATCTTTCATGACGTATTTTAAAGGTCCCGTGAATTAAAACATATCTTTTGTGAGCGGTTTGGGGAATACCTTGATGCAACATCTCGAGGAAAAAATACCTTGAAGAAAAAAAAAATATGTCGAAGAAAATATGTTGAAGAAAAAAATATCTCGGAACAAAAGAGAGTCTTGAAGAAAAAGAAAACTCGAAGATAAAAACACTTTAAAACAAAAATCTTGAATAAAATATCATGACGAAAAACGAAATCTCGAAGAAAAAAACACCTTGAAGAAAAAACACCTTAAAGAAAAAACAATAACATCTCCTAAAGTATTACGTAACACCCACGTGCGCACATTACGTCATCCTCATTTACAACCGGGGGTTCCCAGCTTGACTAGTGGCCGGTGAGCTCTAGTAAAACAAGACACGCTTTGTCATCCTCAATAAACTTACATAGGTAAACAATCTCCTATTACGTAACAAATAGGTGTGTCTAATCAATACCAACGTCTTGAGGGAATCACCGTTAAAATCCTTCGTGATTAACGGTGAAGAAGAAAAAATGGCGGCCACGGGTCTCTTTGAAGCTGTTATGGTGTCACTACTAGGAATGACATGGATTAATTGTAATCGTAACGCTAAAAAACGGAGTTTGGATGTCAATAAATTTATCAAAATAATGGAATTTCTACGCTGATTCCAAATATATAATATTAACTAGGCTTAGTGCTACCCATAAAAAGGTACAAGCCTCAGAAAATTTAGTAGATTTTCAAAAACAGGGAAAATACCCTCTAAAAACCAATAATCTTAATTAAAATCGCACAATTAAATTCAGCGTATCATATAACCGAATAGCAGATGCTTAAAGCTCGTATCTGCAAAAGTATGAAATTTTGTATTTTTTGTCAGAAGCAAGATCACAGATGCGTGTTTTTTTCCAGGGGTGATCGTATCTAACTGACGGTCCTAAAACATCGGGAGAGGGCTCATTGGAACGAAAATTTTAAGTTTTAGTGCCCTTTCCAAGCAACTAAAAAGATTGGAGGACATCTAGTCCCTCTCTCATGACCCTTATTTCCCAAAAATCTTTCGAACAAAATTTTTGAGATAGCTATTTTGTTCAGCATAGTTGAAAAATCCCAAAATTATTCCTTTGGAGAAAAGATCTCCCGGGCCTTGGGGATACGCCTTTAAATTATACAACTTGCCCATTGTTCACGTATGTTATTTGTTAATGGGAAGTATACAGCATTTTTGGGGGAATTTTCTACTTGAGGTGGTTTTCCATGGGGGTGATTCTCTGTGTGAAGGGAAATTTCCGTAGACGAACTTTGTAGGGGAAATATGACACAGGGACGGTTTGATAGAATTCCTACATGAAATTATTTTTATTTGTCTTACTTTTTCTTTGCCTAGGGGAATTTTTAACGTGTTTGGATTTCCGGGAAATAGCTTCCACGAAAGGAGGGATTTCCGCAGTGATCGGAAAAACGATCAGAACTCAGTCTTTTTCAAATGAAAGTTTGGTAAGGAGAATTTTTCAGGCTGAATTGTCTGCAAGAATGTTTAAGGAGGGAGGATCTTCAACGAGGATGGGATGGCCGCGAAAGAATTTTGCCGGGGGGAGGGGGATTTTACGCGGAAGGAGGTGTCCAAGGAGGAATTTCCCGTGAGGGGAAGGAAATTTTCATTAATGGTGAGCCCAGCATTATACGAAAACGATCAAAAATTAAATAAAAAACAAGTTTTTCAACCGAAAGTAAGGAGCAGCATTCAAACTAAAAAGCGAAAAGAAATTGGTACCTATATGAATGGGTTGCCCCCTTCCTTAATGCCTTACTCTTTACGCTTAAGTTTGACTGGTTGTCCGATTTTTAAGAACGAATCTTGAAACACAAAGGCCGCTTAATTAGAATAAGAAGCTTTTTAAAAGTGTAAAAAAACTTTAGTTTTTTTTAAAATCAGTGTTTTGAAGAGGAGGGAAGCCGCTTCATATACGAAATAATTTCTATTCGTTTTAAATTTTATTGTTGATCCTCGCTTTTAGTTGATAATCTTGTTTTTGTTTTATTTAATTCACATAAGGTTGGCCATTGCCAAAGGGGTTGTAGGATGATGTCAACTCCAAATGCATACTAATTAGGCCTTTCGACGTATATGTCAAATTATGGGCCGAATATCATGGAAATTATGGGTAGAGGATAGCAAGAAGGGTATGTTACTAATCCCAAGAAAGGATAAGTAGGAAGGATGCTGGCTGCTCTCCAACCACATTTGGTCCTTAAAAGAGCAATAGTATTTTTGACTTACAAAGCCATTGAGCCCCATCCCAAACTCTTACATCCACGCTTTCCATAAAACGGGGGCGAAGAAAAAAGTTAGTTCTTCATCTTTTTTGGCCTTCAGGCAGCTCCCCTTTTGGGGGAACCAATATTTTTTTTTTCGATTTTTAATGCTCCATTGGGTTGTCCTACCCTAAGGACTTAAAATGACAAGTTTGGAGCTCATCTGGAAAACATAGTTTTGAACTTTTTTAGTCCAAATTTGTGTTTGTTTGTGTATTTGCGGGGGAGGTGGAGAGGACTCCACCCCCAAAATAGTTCTCATATTAAGCTTCTCTTTGATCAAGGACTCATCAAGAGATAACAAATTTTCTGTCCCGTTTCCTCTGGGCTTCTAACCTTTCCCTACTAAAACAAATGGGCAATTACTTTGGCTCCTAGAATCATTACCGAGCCCGACGGTTTCAAGTGACAGAAAATCTGGGAGAATATTTATATTATCTATGATATTTAGATCTAAACATTTGGCAGTTTGCAAAGGCGGGGGATGTGTCACCCTTTAAGGATTATTTATTGAACCTTTTAACTATCCTGATCAATTTGGCTATCTAAGAATTGTTATTATATTTCTTGAGAAGTTATAGGGGGTTCAGTACCACCAAAAAATATCGATAGGGTGACCTTAAGTCACTTTTAGCTCTTAAGAATAACACTTCTATCTATCAATATAAAAATGACAGTCGTATCTATCTTCTATTCTATATCAATTTCCACTTAAATGAGCCCCCTTCCAAGTATTCACAGCCACCCCTTACTTACAAAGGGGCCGGGGAAAAAAGAAGAAATAACTAATATTCTGAAGGAACAAGGATTTTAGGTAGCGCTACAACACCGCCTTTTGGAATCTATTCAGGTGATTTTTATATTTCTTATTTTAATTACACCCCAGGCCCCTCCTATTGCCGGAATATAACCCTAAGCTACTCAAAAGATTTTGTTCTTTTTCAAATTGCCACTGCGATGGGAAATACACATACAATAGAATACAAAACAACAAAAATGGCTTAAAAGCAGGAAATTCAATCCGCAAAAAAGTAAAAGAGGGGGAGGGGCGGGAATATTTTTCAAAGTCTAAGATCAAGGGCGGATCTAGAGCACCAATAATCGACCAGAATTGACAAGTTTATCTAAAAAAAGGTGTAAAACAGAAAAAAACGCGGGATGAGGACGCTACAAGATCTTGAGGGGATCCCGGCCCCTTAGATCTACCAGTGTCTAAGATTACAACTCCGTCATTTCGTCAATTTTTGTCAATTAGGATAACTAAAAGGAGCGTATTTCTAGGTGGGGGTGCAAAATATACAGGGATGGTCCCCCCCCATTAAAGTGTCTCCTTAGAAGGGATATTTTGAATCAACGTTAGTATTGGTGCTAATAAGGAGGTCAGGGGGCATTCATTCTTCCTAGTTTTCTGACCCCTCCCCCCGTTTTTGGAAACTACCATTTTTGATAGTTTCATTAAGAAATTAGTTCCTTTGATATTTTCAATGGAAAGCCAACCCCCCAGATACATCCCCTCAGCATTTTCCCGAATGAGCACCAAGACAGCTGTGTTTTTTTTTTTTTTTTTTTTTAACTTGTTTTCATTTGCTTAGTTCCTCAAACTGTTGGCCATCTTGCGGAAACTAATTTATCAGATGGTATTGCACTCAATTTACAGAACCAATTTTGAAAACCGCCTGGGGCACCCTCATCTAGTTGGTAGCTAGCCTAGATCCTTCATTGCTGCAGGTTGTGAGACAGGCGCTTATTATGCGTGCCGATAGCAATATTTTGTTGTTTGCTGGGTATTAAGTTTGTCTTTCCCAGAGTGATAAGATATATTCGATTGAACTCTACTTTTCTCAGTTTATATTTTTTGTCTTCTGGCTAACCTTGATTACAGCCTACTTTAAAAGGTAATTTCGAAAATTAATTTGTTTGCTTATAACTAAATTAGGCTAAATGAGGAAAGCAAGCTGAATTCCGCCCTCCGCGATATGTACTGGATCTCAATTATTTAGGCACGTACACATTTTTTTTCGGGGAGGCTAATAAATTGAATAACTAGTGGCCAATAGGCTTCGCCTATTTTGAGAACTTTTTGATATTTTAGAGGAGATGGTCCTTGGCTCCTCCCCCTGCATACGTCTATATATTTTCTCTAGCCTATGACATATGTTTGAAAAAAATTAGACGATTGTTTCCATTACTTCTCCAATTATTTGGCAGCCTTCCCTCAGATATCCTCTTTTTCGAATTTACTGGTGCCTCTTGGGCTATTCGAATTACCAAATAAAATTTCGGTACTTATGCCTAATAGCCACCAAACTCAAGTTCTGTGGAGAAGTCAAGTTTGGTTAATGCTAATGAAACAAAACAAAATATGATGAAAATATAATACTTCATCTACAAAATTATGAAAACTACAACAAAGAATTATGAAAGTGGGGCCACCTATTAAATATATAACCTAAACTAGAATTTTACCCTAACCTACTAACTAGGCCTACTACCTACTAACTTACCTAACATACCAACTAAATATTTAATAAAATTAGAGCTACAATGGGTAAATGTTTGCTTTCGTTCCAAGTGCTCTAAACTCGAAACTATGCTGCGAAACAGCAGTTTCCAGTTTAGAGCACTAAGAAATGCTAATTCTAGAAGCGCAACCATTTCTGGTTGACCCTCCTCCTCCATGAGGCATACTAAAAATGTGTAAAGTGGGCTTGCTTATAGGTAACATTACCTATAGAGCGAAGTCTATGAGCCCCGTGGGCAGCGGGGTGAGGTTTGTATTCTATACTTATTTAACAAACCTCGTTTGAGGTTTCTTATATTTTTTGTTAGTTTTATCACTCTTTGTTGAATAAATATAGAACACGGACCTCGCTCTGCTGCCCGCGGGGCTCACGGACTAATACGTTTCGCTCTATAGGTAAAGTTACCTGTAAGCAAGCCCACTTTACGCATTTTTAGTCTCGTTGGAGGTTTTTTTTAGAAACCTAAAAAATGGATGTACCTCTCTAATAATGACAAAGAAACAATATGCGGTCATCAGAATCTTGCTATATGCAGTAATACGCACTTTAGACAGCTTGTGACGAAAGTAAACATTTACCCTACAATGTAGTTAGCCACCGAGCCGAAGCTAAGTATAAAGACCATGAAAACCGGTTATTGTCTCATGTTCGCGATACAAGATCTTGAGTGTGGTGGCAATGAGACAAAAGGGTAAAATTCTAGTTAATTGACTTGCTATCTCGGAAAGGGTTTAGGTTAGGAAAATGAAACTTTCAGGGATGGGTCTACAGGCTAAAATATGTCCCGGGAAGGTATTTTAAGGTACCCACCTCCACTCCTTCTCCCTCTAGAGGGCCCTGAAATTCGCCTACATGAGAGGTCTATACCTATTGAAATTTTGACAAAACAACATTTTACCTTAATTTTCAGTTACTAGTTGCTTTTTCTCTGCCTTTAGTTCTTAAAATGCAATTCCTGTTATTTGAGTAGAATTCTGAGCCATATCAATGTTTTTTTTTCAAATTTAGGAAATGTATTTGCATATCTTTAAGACCTTATAAAACTGAATTGAGCAAAGTTATGAAGCTGAAAACAATTTAGTTGTACTTTAATTAAGCAGAAGATCTATTTTACAAGGTTTTACTTTTGTAACACACATATTTTTAAAGGTCATCAAAGGTCAGAGGCCTCTAGAGGGAGAAGGAGTGGAGGTAGTTGCTTCAAAAAAGCTTCCCGGGACATACTTTAGTCTGTAGATTCATCCCTGAAATTTTCATTTTCCTAACCTGAACTCTTTCTGAGATAGCAAGAATTCAATTAACTAGAAATTCACCAAATAATCCTTGGTACGTCCCTGGGCTGCATGCAGCTGTGTCAATTTGGGGAATGGGCTGGGGGCTTGCGTCCTTAGATGGACTTTTTGCCCCCCGTAGATTTTGGAAATTAATGTTTGGGGGTATTGTCATTGAAAACCGACTTATTTTAGTATTTTCATTGAAAAAATGACAAATTTGTCTTGAATATTGACAAATACATTTTGCTCCCAATTCTCTAAATTTCTTGAATTGGCCCCATTGTTTACGTTCAGGGAGTAGAATGGAGGCACCAGGGTCCTGATAGTGAATAATACATTTGGAAAGGGTGCTAAATGAGGAACAAAATGGTATTACTCGTTTGTTACCACTGTTGCCAGTTTGAATAATGTATCAAACAGTTTGCGCTAACGAACTGTAATTAAGGAGTGACCCAGGTCAATAGTGTCCAAAACTTTTAAAAACGGAATTTTGATACCAATAGATACATCAAAAGAATCGGATTTGTATGCTGATTTAAATATATATTGGTACTTGTGTATTATTCTGAACACACTCAATAAGTGAAGTTAGGGTCTTTAGTGAAACAAACTACGATGAAGGTACATTTTATGAGAAAATCCGGTTTCGTAGCCACAAAGACAAAAGGTTGGGTTAGAATTCTAAGTTGTAATTTTACAATTTTTCTAATAAAGTATTATATTTTCATCATATTTTGTTTTATTTTATTTGCTTTATCAAAATGATCATAGGTTGGGATCAAAGGATCATAGCTAAGACTACATTTTCTCACGGCTGTGGTGGGATTGTAGGTAATGAGGCTTGACCCTCCGTCCCTAGACAGCAGTGGAAACCCGTCAGCCCACCTCAAAGTGGTGAAGGGGTGTAAACACCATTCAGCTCCACGCCGAGTGAGATGTTGGCAAACGCGCTCCGGGTGACCAGCAAGATTGGGGTCCTTGCGGTCAAATATATCCCCATGAAACATCTATGGATGTCAGACCTCGTAAGAACTTGAATATGACTACGGCGTCCCCGGTATGCGACGCAGCCCCCGTATTGACCCTTGTGACAGCGTGTTGGATAAGTGCTGTTCTCATGATCAATGGGTCAGCGGTTCAATCCCTCGGGTCGCAAGGAATTTCTCTCTTTACTGTATAGACTGGGTGCTAGAAAATGTCCTAATGACTCCTCTCTGACCCTGAACATGCTCAAAAGATGCTAGATGATAAGCCTGATTGGACTTGAAGTAAGCGCATAGAAAATTAAATTTATGATCATGAATCATCCGACCCAAATATCTTTGAGCGTGAATTTAACTCAGCTAGAAAAGGATTGAGTGCTTTACCTACCTAGGCTCCATACTTTGCACTGATGGCTCTTCAGACTTAGACATCCTGCAAAGAATACATAAGGCGCAGTTTGTTTTCGTATCCCTTCGAAAGCCCCTTTGGAACCGCCAAGAAATTTCCATTCTGACTAAAAGTCGAATCTATACGGCCATGGTCCGAACCATCCTACTCTATCGAAACTTGGTCCTTAAAGCTTCAACGCGAGAGAGCACTAGCTGCTTTCGAACATGGATGCTTATACCAAATACTTAGAATTCGCCGGCAAGATCGTATATCTAACTCCGATATTCGCCAACTCTGCAAGATTAGAAGAGATGTGGCCACCACCCTTAAAAAGCGCCGCTTAGAATGGCTGGGTCACGTCCTGCGAAGACCACCAGAATACCCACCCCGTCGAATCCTTCTAGTTGAATTATTCCGTATATGAAATGAGTTGTCCCCTCCGCAATCCCTCGCTCTTTACGCTAAAACTTTTAATTGTTTTAAAAAGTAGAATTGTGGCAAAGAGTCAAACTTTAGCGTAAAGAGCGAGGGATTGCGGAGGGGACAACTCATTTCATATACGGAGTAATTTCTGTTCGTTTTAAGTTTTAATGTCGCTCCTTACTTTCAGCTAAAAAAATTGGTTTTTTTTTTTTAATTTCTGAACGTTTTTGAATTAATGCATGTTTGGTTTTGGCTCTCCGCACATAAATTATTAAAATGAAATTTGTATATTAATTCTTTTTTTGGCTAAATGGCTTTCTCTTAGTTTTGATCAGACGATTTTGAGAAATAAGGGATGGAGAAGGAGGCCTAGTTGCCCTCCAATTTTTCGGTTACTTAAAAAGGCAACTAGAACTTTTAATTTTTAACGAACGTTTTTATTAGTAAAAAATATACGTAACTTAAGAATTAACTTACGTAACAAACTTTCATAACCTTATATTTTTATTATGTATACGAGGGGGTTTGTACCCTCGTTAATACCTCGTTCTATACACTAAATCGTAAGTTTTGTCCCAATTCTTTAAGAATGACCCCTGAATCAGAAAGGCCGTAGAATAAATAGTTGAAATTACTAAAAATACTTTAGCATAAAGAGCAAGGTATTTATCTCCTCCTAAATACCTCGCTCTTTATGCTAAAGTATTTTTAGAACCCCTCATATGCGTAATAATCTCTGTTCGTTTTAAGTTTCAATGCTACTTCTTCCTTTCAATGAAAAAACATTTTTCATTGTTTTCTTATAGTAATGCTAGAGAATCCTGCGCCCTTGTCATTGAATTTTTCTTCCCCCATGACAGATTCCTCCAAAGAAAGATCCTCCAGCATAGCCCCCTCTCCTCAGCCCCACCCCCAAACAAAATAAAATCCCCCTGAAAACGTCTGTACACTTCCCAATAACCATTACTATATGTAAACAATGGTCAAAGTTTTTAACTTGCAGCCCCTCCCCCAGGGATTGTGGGGGAGTGAGTCATCCCCAAAGACATAGTTATTATGGTTTTCGACTATGCTGAACAAAATGGCTATCTCAAAATTTTGATCTGTTGACTTTGGGAAAAAAATGAGCGTGGGAGGGGGCCTAGATGCCCTCCAATTTTTTTGGTCACTTAAAAAGGGCACTAGAACTTTTCATTTCCGTTAGAATGAGCCCTCTTGCGACATTATAGGACCACTTGGTCGATACGATGACCCCTGGGGAAAAAAAAAAAAAACCACAAAAAAAACAACAAATAAACACGCACCCGTGATTTGTCTTCTGGCAAAAAATACAAAATTCCACATTTTTGTAGATAGGAGCTTGAAACTTCTACAGTATGGTTCTCTGATACGCTGAATCTGATGGTGTCATTTTTGTTAAGATCCTACGACTTTTAGGGGGTGTTTCCCCCTATTTTCCTAAATAAGGCAAATTTTCTCAGGCTCGTAACTTTTGATCGGTAAGACTAAACTTGATGAAACTTATATACTTAAAATCAACATTAAAATGCGATTCTTTTGATGTAGCTATTGATATCAAAATTCAATTTTTTTTAGTTTTGGTTACTATTGAGCCACGAACTGTTTGATCATATATACATAATATACTAAGTATACCAATATCTTGCAGGCAGATAAGCTCATTTTGCACAGATAAAAGAACTAAAGTAATAAATACCGAAATAAATGGATGATTAATCAAAGTAAAAAGAAAGAGAAAAAGGAAAGAATCGACATAATAATAATAAGAATAATTATTTATTCCAGAAAAAGCCCGTGGGCCATAGGAAATTTACATAACAAAAACAAACAACAAATTAAATGAAATAAATTAATACTATTTAAAGAAAACACTCACGATGTGCCGCTGCAATCATGACAAACCTTGCTATCCTTTTAATACTGAGGAAATTTGTCTCTTTCATTCTATCTACCATCCATATATCATTCAATTTTTCTTTACCATACATCTCTCGCCTCCATTCATTCGATTCGACACATTCACACAAAAAATGTATTAAACTTGCATCCTGAGATCCACACATAGGACAAGCAATAGATTCTACCTTCTCCCCTTTTCTCCCTTGATACTTTCTTTTCTCACCAATCAAAAATCCATTTAATACTATATATATTATATAATATACTCACCAATATATTAATACTCACCACGCCACAGCAGACATTCCACCCGACGATAATAAAAAAAAATTATCACAACTTTTTTTTATCACAACAAAAACCATTTTTTGTCTCTTTATTTTACAGTGTTAATTTGTTTCAAATTAGTATTACATAATGCCAGTTCTTTTTTGTGCGTAGCTTGATAGCTTTTCAGTGCAATTACTATCATCATAGCTTCATTGAGTGGGAGCAAAAATTTGTTGGTGCAGTAGGGTAACAGATTAGTATATTACCGTGAAAGTTTGTAGTCCGGTAAATGTATGACTGTCCATATTATTATGGCACTTGGTATTAACCAAGGGACATATAGCAATCCCAAATTCTGTCGGTCTGTCTGTCGGTCCTGGTTTTGCTACTTTGGGCACTTCCAGGTAAGCTAGGACGATGAAATTTGGCCTGCGTATCAGGGACCGGACCAGATTGAATTAGAAATAGTCATTTTTCCGATTTGAACATCTGGGGGGGGGTGTAGGGTTCCGGTGGAAAATGAAATATTTTTAACTTACGAACGGTTGATCAGATCTTAATGAAATTTGATGTTTGGAAGGATATCGTGTCTCAGAGCTCTTATTTCAAATCCCGACCGGATCTGGTGACATTGGGGGGGTGGGGGAGTTGGGAGGGGGAAACCTAAAATATTGAAAAAAATACTTAGAGTGGAGTGATTGGGACGAAACTTGGTGGGAAAAATAAACACAAGTCCTAGATTCATGATTGACGTAACCGGAACGGATCTGCTCTCTTTGGGGTAGTTGGGGGGAGGGCTAATTCTGAAAAATTAGAAAAAAGAGGTATTTTTAACTTACGAACGGGCGATCGGATCTCAATGAAATTTGATATTTAGAAGGATATCGTGTCTCAAAGCTCTTATTTTAAATCCCGACTGGATCTGGTGACATTAGGGGGAGTTTGGGGGGAACCTAAATTCACGGAAAACGCTTAGAGTGGAGGGATCGGGATGAAACTTGGTGGGAAAAATGAGCAGAAGTCTTAGATACGTGATTGACGTAATTGGAATGGATCCACTCTATTTGGGGGAATAGGGGGGGGGGGTAATTCTGAAAAATTAGAAAGAATGACGTATTTTTAACATACGAAGGAGTGATTGGATCTTCATGAAACTTCATATTTAGAAAAACCTCGTAACTTAGATCTCTTATTTTAAATCTCAACCGAATCCAGCGTCATTGGGGGGGGGGGGCGGATATCTTAGAAAATACTTAAAGCGGAGAGATCAGGATGAAACTGGACTGGAAGAATAAAAACCTGTCTAAGATACGTGACTGACATAACCGGACCGGATCCGTTCTCTTTGGTGGAGTTGGGGGGGGGGGGTAATTTGGAAAAATGAGGTATTTGTAACTTATGATCGGGTGATCAGATCTTAATGAAATTTGATATTTAGAAGGATCGTGTGCTTTAAAGCTCTTATTTTAAATTTCGACCAGATCCTGTGACATTGGGGGAAGCTGGAATTCTTGGAAAACGTGAAAATTGGGATACTTTTATCTTACGAATAGGTGATCGGATCTTAATGAAACTTGATATATAGAAGGATCTTATGTCAAAGATGCTCCGTTTTCGACTCAAATTGGATTCGGGGACATAGGGGATTGAAGGAGGGAAACAGAAATCTTGGAAAACGCTTAAAGTAGTGAGATCGGGATGAAACTTTATGGGGAGAATAAGCACAAGTTATAGATACGTGATTGACATAATTGGAACGGAACCGTTCTCTTTGGAGAAGCTGGGGGATGTTAATTCGGAAAAATTAGAAAAATTGAGGTATTTGTAACTTAAGAACGGGTAACCGAATCTTAATGAAATTTGATATTTAGAAGGAATTCATGTCTCAGAGCTCTTATTTTAAATCCCGATCAGATCTGTTGACATTGGGGGGAGTTGGAGGGGGAAATCGGAAATCTTGGAAAACGCTTAAGAGTGGAGGAATCGGGATGAAGCTTGATGGATAGAATAATCAAATGTCGTAGATACGTGATTGACGTAACCATACTGGATTCGCTCTCTTTTGGGGAGTTGGGGGGAAGGGTTCAGTGCTTCGGCGGGTTTGGTGCTTCTGGACGTAATAGGACGAAAATTATTGGTAGGCGTGTCAGGGAGCTGCACAAATTGACTTGATAAAGTCGTTTTCCCAGATTCGACCATCTGGGGGGCTGAAGGGAGAGGAAAAATTAAAAAAAATTAGGTATTTATAACTTACGAGTGGGTGATCGGATCTTAATGAATTTTGATATTTAGAAGGACATCGTGACTCAGAGCTCTTATTTTAAATCCCGATCGGCATTAAGCCTCTGATTTTCCTTTTAAATCAATCTATTGATTCTTAGAATTTTGTTAGAGCTCATAGCATATGAGCTCTTGGCTCTTAGCTCTTCTGGCCTCGTCACAAGTGCCATATGAGCTCTTAGCTCTTGTTCACTTACCAATAAAGTGAACATACTACTTGATGCCTTTTTTATGCTCTTTACGAATATAACAATCGCTTCTATTGCAAATTTAAATTGAAGCACTTTTTGATCTACTCTAACCTAAACAAACCTTATAAGTAGTTTTGGCACTGGGAAAATGTAGTATTATTTTGTCGAAAACGACCGAAAGCTTCATACTTCGAGGACTTCATACTTCAATTGAAAATTTGTCATTTTTAAGAGCTCAAAAAGTGTTTAAATATGCATTTTGCGATAGAAGTGATTATTTTATTCATAAAGAGCATAATAAAAAGGTATTGAGTGGTAGGCTATGTTCATTTTATTGGTAAGTCAATAACATGGACATTCATATATTTACCTGTACTCCTTCTGATTTTAGTCCCTCAGTCAAGGCCTTATCGAGGGGGGTTGACCCCCTCCCCGAAACGTTTGTCTGACTCACAAAAATGTAGCGAGTATTGAATATAAACAAATATTTGATGCGCTTTTAAAATTTTTTTTTTGTAAATTCCCTCTCCCAAAAAATCATTTCCCCCCCACCCCTGCTGAAAAAATCATGGACGCGACCCTGCCTGCAGTGTCTTTTTTTCGAAAATGTCTTGACATTTTTGCGAATTTTGACAAACTCTTATTCACCACGCTAGAAATATAGGCTAAACCTGAAACCAGTTTCACCTTGCGCATTATGTAAGAAACGAACGCTTAGGTCATGGAAGGGGAACAGAGTGAAACTTCGAATAGAATGATACCTTTAAACAGATCTATGATATTCTAGTGCCCTGCTAGCTACGGAGAAGGGAAAAAAGATGCCCCCCATGCAAAAAAAGTAATTTTTCTTGTTGTTCAAGCCAAGGGACAATAAGTTTGCTAAGAAGCGTTTTTGGTCAAGGCGATTCCAATGATTTACTTTTTGTTTTGATCCAACGCCGTTTTTAGGGGTTTCCGGCCATTTTTTGTCGAGTGGCTCGTCCTTACTGGATTGTAGCTGCCATTGCAATCATGACGAAGCGAAAGAGCATTGTGCGTAGCTGTGTTGGTCTCAGGTTGCTTGATGCTGCAATGAGCGGTTAGTAGTAGTAGTAATATGTATCCCTGAAGTATAATCTTTTTCAAAACATGGGTATATCTTGATATTTTTCATCACAGAAGGAGGAGGTAACCGGACAGCTGCAAAGGGTAATTGACCGTTTCAAACTCGATGTGAGGGTTTTTAGGGGAAAAGTGGTTGTTCTGGGGGAAGGGAGTTATGTTAAATTATGTGCAATAAGTTAAGTCTTGATATTATTATTAATTTTTGGTGGAGGGAGGGAAGGAACCATTCCCCTAATAACTGTATGATTTTTTCTTGGGGGGGGGGGCAGTCTTTGCTCCATGTTGCACAGGTTTTCTGGGCAAGCCTTTTCTGGTACACGGTTTTCTGATTATTTGTATTTCCGAAGATGCTGTTGATCTTGGGCTCTCAGAAGTGATAGTCTTCACGAAATGAGTGGTTACGTAGAAAAATTCCTTCCAAAATTCCAAAATTCACTTACTACATTGGCTGCCCGGCCCTTATTCACTTGCTCCCCGGCCCTGAAGCTGTAATTCAATTTACTTTAGGTGTTCGGGGGAAGGACATCACATTTTGGACTTATCCAGAGGCTTTTTTCTACAATAGTTCGAGTAAAAAGTTGCCAGATATTAGGGAAATATAAGATTTCAGGGGGGGGAGAAGGTTTACATGGCTCCTGAGGCCTCTCCCCCTATATATGTCCCAGCTGGTACATATGACAGTGTCCATAACTTGTAGTTTGAATTTCATTTTTGTGTTTGTTTTGCCAAATAGGTGAGGGGTCACCCACTTTTTGAAGTCTGATGTACATCATACAACCTTATGTGTACCACACTTGACACGGCTTTCGTAACGCTCGGCACACTTCCGTCACGTTTGGCACGGGCTAACTGGTATACGGAATTTCTGAAAGTGGGCTCCGCGTCGTAGATGGGGCAATTTGCGGCGTTTGAGTTTCGTTTCGAGGGGGTTGGGCTATAGCCTAAACTTTTCAAATCAGTGACACTGAGAACCTTTGAATACATTGCATCTTTGACGTTGTTCCTTGAAGAATGATTTGCTTTTCCGCGCATTTACGCTATCGTGTCATCGTTGTCTCATGCCAGACATCTAGTACGACTGATTGGTATTCAAAATCATAAATCAGTACACAATCCCTTGGAATTAAAACAAAGAATAGAGGCTCGATTACGTAAAATTTAAAGGTCGGATATTTCCTGAGACCGGAATCGCGTTGAATTCGTAAGACGGAATATGTAGTAAAAATCTGGCGTTTATCCTTTTTTATTTTTTATGGAATTATCTGATTTGTAGATTTCAGAAATATACTTTCTAGAATTCAGAGATTTACTCTCTAAACTTTAGAAACTACTTTCCAGATATTAGAATTCCACTTTAGATTTCAGAAATCTACTTTCTACATTTCGGAAACCTACTTTCTAGATCTTTGGAAGAGCCAGGCAAAGGCAATATAACTAATGACGAAATTATCAGTGAGTATAGGCACCTGCATAGGAATTCTTGGCGTGAGACGTCTAATACAGCAAAATCCAGAATGCACAAAGGGGCATCGAGGTACACTCCCCCTGATATCACAAATTTTTCTGATGTTCTGGACACTTTTAGCTTGAATTACCATATTTTTTTGAACC
Organism: Artemia franciscana; assembly: GCF_032884065.1. Lineage (NCBI taxonomy): Eukaryota > Metazoa > Arthropoda > Branchiopoda > Anostraca > Artemiidae > Artemia > Artemia franciscana. The sequence goes on along the minus strand of NC_088874.1, from coordinate 33,257,939 downwards.
GCCTCCCCCTTTCAAATAAATCCTGTGCACAAGACGAAATAAAATATATTTATTTTTTACAAAATGTCTAATAAGTTGTGGAATAAGCTGAGGAGAATACACTACTGACATGACTCGGTAACTTCTAAGTATTGTAAATACTGTCAAAAGATTTCTAATGGGAGGTTCTACTCTTGGGGAAGGGGATTTTAATGAAACAGGATGAACAGATTTTCAGGCAGTTCAATGTAATTAAAAAAAAAAAGATTGTTGAGGCTTGTTGAAAAATTCTCTGGGGCCTCCTCCTACCCTTGTCGCTGTACGAAGGGATGATTTCACACAATGCTCTAACATTATGAAAACTATTCGAATTTCCAAAATGTTTGTTTCTTGCTAAAATTGTCTAATTTTAGGACACTTGCTGGTTAATTGTAAATTCAGGATATAAATTCTACACCCTTGGGAACACGACAATATAGACTTATCCAACCGTAATACCTTAAGGCAAATTTTTCAGCTTATCTGATATGCCAGATGAGTACCAAATATGCCCTGGGCAGTTGGCAAGTTTTTATGCAAAAGCTCACTTTGTTCGCCTGAAATTCCACTTGCATTGGCCTTAGGCCTTCCGTTAGTGAAACTATTCGCATCAAAAGGCTAAGATATACAATAGCCAGCCAGTACCGAACTTTCAAAACAACTTGAAATTCCAGATTTATGTTTAAGAAAAAAACACTGTTGCAATGCGTCGAATGCGGGGGATTGATTTCCTTAACTTGAATGTCTAATTATCTTTAATAAAAAAACATTGAATTATTATTAAGGTTGGAATAAGGCATAAATTTGAGATTTTAAGCCCCCTTTTAGGTCAGTAGAGGTTGAACTTCAGGAAGTCGAAAAATATTATAATCATCCTTATGAAAAATGACGTTTTCGGTAATTACGTGTTAAAGTGACCACACTTAGTTCTCGACCTGTAATGAAACCGGTTTTTTTGTGTCTACTCGGAGATAATTAGCTTAGCCTGAGCGAGATAAAATGCTTCGCAGGTATATTTTAATTAAATATTTAATATGTAGAGGTGGTTAGATTAGGTATTTAATATAATGCGCTTTGGGTGTCCTGCTTTCCATAATTCTCTGTTGTATATTCCATAATTTTGTTACTAAAGTGGTATATTTTCATCATGTTTTTTAGTATATTTTTAATTAGGATTAAATTCACTTCTTTGGTGTGGTCGCTATGACACGTAAGCACCTGGTTATCTTCGGAGGGGCTGAACGCTGGCCTAATAACGTGAGGCGAAGCCGCTCAGGATAAACATTTCTGTAAGATAATTCTTATTAAATCACACATTCTATGTTTAATCAATTATTTCCCCCTGGAGCCGATATAGTCTCCTCTCAGGAGCGTAAGATGGATTTATTTCTAATTCAGTTATTTGAATAATTTAATTTAATTCTATATTTCTAATGTGAATCCTGGCATGGTCGGATTTAAAACTTCGAAGCTTCTTGGCCTAAGCGTTTTCGCGAGATTTTCGGGGAAATTCCTGAAAATTTTGGGATAGTGTGAGCAATGAAAATAACGTAACTGATTAGCCAAAAGTAACGAGAGAGGTGATATCGAACTCTGATCCGCCATTCTTGGGAGATATTTGACAGTTTATAAGTGACCACGGAATTCTTGTTTTTTTTTTTCAATCAATTTATTCAGCCAATAAATTCACAACAAAACACTTCAACATAGGCTCTATGGCCAGGAAAAAAAAAACAGGAAAGAAGCAAAAATGAAAGAAATACATTAAAAAACATTTTTAACGTAATACATTTAAACCTCTCAGATATTCAACACTAGAAATAAAAGAAATAATAATAAAAAAAAAATACAACATTTAAGAGATTTTTAAGACCCTCCCCCAAACAAATATTCCCCTAAAAAACTAAAATCCCCCCTCCAAAAAAACGAGGAGTCTTGTGAAGTGGTGGGACGGCGGTGGAGTGCACCTGGCACTTTGACGACAAATCATATCAGTCCAGTTTTATTTCAGAAAAAAAGATAATTCGGTGCTAATCTATTGTACCCCCTGGCATTGTGCGCCCCTAGGCGCGGGCCTATTGCCAAATCTGGGCCTGAATCCTGAATATTTAAGTTTTTTTCAATTTTCGCATCGAAATAAAATCTCATGATGTCCCTAATCTTTAAATCACAACAGCGTATAACTAAAGTTAACGAATGAGAAACGTTTACAAAATAAAATAAAAACACTCGAGGATCCAAGGGTTTATATTACCATTCATACTTACCCATAAAGGATTGCCCACTCCTGAAATTTTTTTGCAGGATAAATTTGCCTTGAATTTTTTTAAACGTCGGTTTAAGACATTGTTTTTTCAGATTTTCTGACACCCCTCTTCCCTAAAAACATCACCGGATCCAACCCTTAGGGTGGACCCAGTTTCCCTGGATAGCGCATATGTAATTGTCTCTAGAGACAGGGAAAATTTTCATTGTTGTTTCTATAGATTAACATAATCCTTTTTAGAACAAGAGCTAAGAGCTCATATGGCACTTGTGACGAGGTCGGAATAGCCAAGAGCTGATATATGAGCTCTGGCAAAATTCTAAGAATCAATAGATTGTTATAAAAGGAAAATCAGAAGCTTAATGCCGATCGGGATTTAAAATAAGAGATCTGAGTCACGAGGTCCTTCTAAATGTCAACATTCATTAAGATCCGATCACCCACTCGTAAGTTAAAAATACCTCAACTTTTCTAATTTTTTTCTCCCTTCAGCCCCCCAGATGGTCGAATCGGGGAAAACGACTCTATCAAGTCGATTTGTGCAGCTCCCTGACACGCCTACCAAGTTTCATCGTCCTAGCACGTCCAGAAGCACCAAACTCGCCAAATCACTGAACCCAACCCCCTAACTCGTGCAAAGAGAGCGGATCCAGTCCGGTTACGTCAATCGCGTATCTACGACACTTATAAGCTTTTTCCAAGATTTCCAGTTTTTCCCTCCAACTCCCTCCAATATCAACAGATCTGGTCGGGATTAGAAATAAGAGCTCTGAGACATGAGATCCTTCGAATTATCAAATTTCATTAAGATCATTAAGTTAAAATCCCTCAATTTTTCTAATTTTTCCAAATTAACAACCCCCAGCTCCCCTAAAGAGAACGGATCCGTTCCAATTATGTCATTCACATATCTATAACTTGTGCTTATTCTTCCCATCAAGTTTCATCCCGATCTCTCCACTCTTAAGCGTTTTCCAAGATTTCCGGTTTCCCCCTCCAGCTCCCCCCGATGTCACCAGAATTGGTCAGGATTTAAAATGAGCTTTCTAAAGCACAAGATCTTTCTAAAGACCAAGTTTCATTAAGATCTGGTCACCCGTTTGTAAGTTACAAATACCTCATTTTTTCTAATTTTTCCTACTTACTCCCCCCCCCAACTCTACCAAAGAGAGCGGATCCAGTCCGGTTATTTCCGTCACATACCTTGGACTTGTGCTTATTCTTCCCACCAAGTTTCATCCTGATTTCTCCGCTTTACAAGTTTTCCAAGATTTCTGGTGCCCCCCCCCCCCAATGACACTGGATCTAGTCTAGATTTAAAATAAGAGCTTGAGACACGATATCCTTCCAAATATCAAATTTCTTTAAGATCCGATCACTCCTTCGTAAGTTAAAAATACCTCATTTTTTCTGGTTTTTCAGAATTAACCCTCCGCCAACTCCCCCAGAGAGAGCGGATCCGTTCCGGTTATGACAATCAAGTATCTAGGATTTGTGATTATTTTCCCCACCAAGTTTCATCCTGATCCCTCTCCATTCTGAGCGTTTTTCAAGATTTTAGGTCCCCCCCAACTCCCCGCAATGTCACTGGAACCGGTCGGGATTTAAAATTAATTTTTCCAATTTAACCAAGTGCCATAAAAACACGAGAATATTAAAAAAAAAAGTCTGCTATTTTGGCATTAAAACCCACTTGTTTCTAAAACATCACACCATCTAGTCAGGAGTGTAAGTGCGTATTTTTTCGGGAGGGGGCAACAACAAATGTTTTTATGAATTTGATTAAAAAGTGTCCACAAACTTAAGATATGTAAGGATTTTCTGGGACCTGAGCCTCCCCCCTCACCTGTATGCACACTTGCCTCTGGCACGAATGATTTGCTAGACAATTGCACCTCTTCAGTATTCGTTCATTATTTTTTAATGTTTTGACGCCGTTTAGGACCTACCGTTTTGTTGACTTGCTCGCGTTCCTTCCTATTTGTATTAATCGCTTCATTTCGCTTAAGTACCCGTTCCACACCTTTTTGATTAGTTTGGTCAGTTTGATATATTCAGCCTATTCTTTTAAACTAGGGGTCAGAAGTCTCAAAGCTGAGAAGAATACCTTTTAATTTCTTCGTTTTTGAAAGGGTCTAGTTAAATATGCTAAATTACTGAAAAATAGTTAAATATGGGCGGTCTTTTAAGACCAATCTCTGCAATGGCTTTATTACGAACTTCAGAAGGAAGAAAGGTCTCATTGCTTTCATTATCCACGATTCATTCCTTACTTTCCCACAGTTTTCGTTTAATTTCTTCTCTACTTTCATTTGTTGGGTGTAGGGGGTCAAAAGCATGTATTTTAATAGACTTCATCGATCCGTCTGGACTAAGATAAGGGAGTGAGGTGGACTATTTTTGTTTGGGGGGGGGCTTAAATCGGGTAACTCTCCCAACTCAGGACGCAGACCTTAGTTGATTGCTTATTTACTCAAACAGGCACAGATACATTTGGGCACATACCCAAAGGCACAAGTTCACAAAAATACTAGGGGGGGGGGGCTGTGTAAATTGTTTTTTTTTAATCAAGAGGATTGCAGTTTACTTTTTTCACCTCTTTTGATGAATATAAAAAAAAAATATTTTCCATGAAAATATCCCCAAAATGCGTATTTTATTTAAATCTAGGAGGGGGCCAAAGAAATTGAAAGTAGGGCAAATGTCCTATCTTTATATGCATTTTGACCTCATTGAGTTCAAATACCTCACGCGTCAATGTTCACGCGTCAGATGAGTTACAAACCTTCTCCCAGTAATGGGTTAAATTGCATGGTGAAGCAGAACACCATCGTGGGAGGATCCTCTATAGGAGGACAACTGCGGCAGGGCGTAAGATCCAGATTTATGGACAACGGCCTCTGTAAAGGGCTGCCTCGACCCTTTCGGGGTACCTGCAAGACTGGGACACTTGCGGTCAATTTTTCCCACTTGAGGAGTGGCGCCCCTCGAGGAAATTATAGCCTAGTAAACAACACAGCACTCGTACGGGATTCTGATTATTGGATAATTTTCTGGGCTTGGTTTGTTTTGATGGGCGTTTTCGGGCTGAAAAACCTCTTCCTAGCTAATTTATCTACTATGGGCTGCCTCCCCGTAGTAGCATAATATTTGTAGGCATGAATATATAATGAGTCGGAGGTAATAGGCTTGGGACTGTCTGTGCAGGATTTCGACTCTTGTTGATAGAAGAGCATCGCCAAGTGCTGAAAACCATGTTGTGACCAAGATGGGCCCAGGATTGCACAAAGCCTCCAACTTACTGGAGGTCCCAGGGACTTCTTGCTGTCCGGTTCTAAGCCGGCTTAAGCGCTTCGGTGTAGACTTGAGAAGATATGTTGGTCCCCATCCTGCACTGGTATCCGGGATCACTGCTTTTCTTGAGGTGAAAATAATTTCAAAGATTTAAAGAACATGAAAATTGGAACTTGGAATGTTACGACGTTAAAAAATGACTATCGCATCGACATTTTGACTGACGAATTCAGACGGTTTGAACTGGATTTATTAGGAGTTTCAGAAACTCATATCCCAGGGGTAGGAAGCATGAAATTAGGTGACATAGAATTTGTTTACTCAGGAAGGAAGGATGGGGTACATAGACAGGGAGTAGGGCTCATGATGAATAAGGAAGCTGCTAAGTCTTGTTTAGGCTGGGAAGGTATTAATAATAGAATACTAATTGCTCATTTTATGACTAAAAAGTTTAGGGTATCAGTTATAGTAGTATATGCCCCCATTGAACCAACTGATGGAGATACTAGTGACTCAGATGAATTTTACTTACAGTTACAGGAGCAAATAGACAGGGTACCAGGTAGAAATATGGTGTTTTTGCTAGGAGATTTTAATGCCCAGGTTGGTAGAAATAGGGATAGATGGTATCCTAGCCTAGGTAATTTTGGTGTAGGAAAAGAAAACAGTAATGGCTATAGGCTTTTGCAATTTTGTAGGTATAACAACCTAGTTATAACCAATACGGTGTTTGGTCACAAAATGGCCCATAAGTTGACATGGTATTCACGTGATGGTAAGACAGCAAACCTTATTGATTATGTTATTGTAAACAGAAGACTAGCAGGATCAATACAAGATACTAGGGTGTATAGGAGTGCCGTTATTGATGTTAAAAGTAAAGATCACCATCTAGTAGTGTCTAAGGTTAATTTAAAGCTGAAATTTCGGAAGAGTAACTCCCTCCCGGAAAGTTATGATGTTGGTAGACTTCAGGATGAAAATTTGAGAAAAAAATTCCAGGAACAGTTGAGTACTAAACTTGAGGGTTTAAAATTTGACAATGTGGAAGATGGATGGAATAATTTCAGAAAAACAATTTGTGAAGTTGCTGATGGTGTCCTAGGGAAGAGTGCTAAGACAGCAACTAGGAATATTAGTGAAAAAGCTTTAGGTTTAATAGAGAGTAGAAGGGGTTTGTATAAGAATTATCTGAGCGATAGGTCGTATGAAAACAAAAGGAATGTAAAGAAAGTGGAGAAAGCATTAAAATATGAACTAAGGAGATGTGAAATGGAGGCGATGGATAAAATTGCTGAGGATCTGGAAGATGCGGCTAGACGGCATAATAGTAAAATATTATACTGGCATGTTAATAAATTGAAAGGGAGTAGCCGATCCGGACTAGTCCCAGTTAAAGATAGAAATGGGGTCACAATTAGTGATAAGGAAAAAGTTAAAGAAAGATGGGTGGAACATTTTGAAAATGTGCTAAACCGAGATACAGTTGCAGGAAAAGATATAGATGAAAATGAAAAAGTTTGTGATACCTTGGATGTGAAGGAAGATTTGTTTAGTGAGGAAGAATTAGCGACAGTACTAGAAGGATTAAAAAATAATAAGGCCCCAGGTGCTGATAGTATGATTAATGAGTTCCTTAAATATGGTGGCTCTGAGGTTAGGAATAAGCTACTGAAGATTATGAACATGATTTTTGAAAAAGGGGAAGTACCCAATGATTTTAGGAAAACCTTAATTAAACCACTGTATAAGAAAGGTGACAAGAGTGAATGTCGGAATTATCGAGGCATTAGTCTGGTCTCTGTAGGTAGCAAATTACTGAGTAATATGATACTTTTTAGACTGAGACATGCGGTAGACAAAGTTTTAAGGGAAGAACAATGCGGTTTTAGAAAAGGTAGAGGATGTGTCGACCATGTTTTCACTCTTAGGTTAATAATTGAGAAGTCCCTTCGTTGTCAAACACCTTTGGTCCTTAGTTTTATCGATTATGAGCAAGCTTTCGATTCTGTTGATAGAACAGCGTTAACAAAGGTCTTATCGTTATATGGTATACCAGAAAAATACATTAAAGTGATTTGCGCTATGTACGAGAATAATAATGCTGCGGTTAAGGTAGGAAATGAGTTTAGCAACTGGTTTTGTATTAAATCAGGAGTTAAGCAGGGTTGTGTTCTATCCCCCTTTATATGGATCATTTTGATGGACTTCGTCTTAAGGAGCACAGGAAAGGCAATTGGAGACCATGGAATCAAATGGGGAGGAAGAACGCTCCTGGACTTAGATTATGCTGATGATTTAAGCATATTAGATGAAAGTGTGAGCAAAATGAATGAATTTTTAGAGGTTTTACGAGTTCAGGGTGCTAAAATAGGCTTGAAAATTAATGTTAAGAAGACTAAGTCACTAAGGTTAGGAATAAGTGAAGATGAACAGGTGACCTTAGGTAACGAAAAGATTGATCAGGTTGGGAGCTTCAGTTACCTTGGTAGTATTATTAGTAAAGATGGTGGGAGCAGTGAAGATGTTAAAAGTAGAATAGCTAAAGCTCAGGGTGTTTTTTCACAGTTAAAAAAAGTTTGGAAGAATAGAAAGATAAGCCTACAAACCAAGATTAGAATATTGGAAGCTACAGTGATGACAGTGGTCAAATATGGCTCTGAAGCATGGACACTCCGAAAAGCAGATGAAAATTTACTTGATGTTTTCCAGAGAAATTGCCTACGGATTGTTCTGGGTACCCGGCTGACTGACCGTATTTCAAACAGTAGGTTGTACGAAAAGTGTGGTTCAATCCCGCTTTCTGGGGCTATAATGAAAGAAAGGTTGAGATGGCTAGGCCACGTTCTACGGATGAAGGATGACAGATTACCGAAGATTGTCCTTTTTGGCCAACCGTCTGGGGCTACACGGAAAGCAGGTCGTCCTTGTCTGGGTTGGGAGGATGTCATAAATAAGGATTTAAAGGAAATGGGAACTTCCTGGGAGGGTGTAAAGAGGGAGGCTTTAAATAGATTAGGTTGGAGGAGGAGCGTGCGTAGCTGTGTTGGCCTCAGGCGGCTTGGTGCTGCAGTGAGTTATTAGTAGTAGTAGTAGTAGTAGTAAATTAAAATATACAGTACAGACTATGGAAATATTTCCACCAGAAATGGATCAGAGAAGCTAACAAGTCTATTTGACGAAGCCACTGAAGATGAAGAGAGCAAAACCTTTTAATAAATAAACTCAAATTAAATAGAAATAGAGCAAAGTCCAACACAGTCCTCTAAATAAAGGGGCATTTGGGTGGTAGCCCCCCCCCCATCCTCCTCAATTTTGATCTGCAGCATCTCTCACATAGTTTGGAACGTTTGTGCTTAAAATGTACTTTGCCAGGTTTGAAGCGTTCCCTCTTACCCCTGAAAATATTCACTTGGCAAAAGCAACTATAAGATGCGTTGCCTATGAATATTTTCAGGGGTAAGAGGGAACGCTGTGCAACAGCTCTACATAGTTGCAATGCAACTATGAGTTGCGTTGCAACTATGCAAAGCTGTTATTATATGTGTGCCTAATTATCAGTTGCTAATTGGGAAAACATTTTAGCCAACTTACATGTGTTTGAACAAAATTATCCGGTTTTGAAATCACAAATCTCTTGCCTGAAGGTAGTCAACAGTAAGCTACACCCTGATCTAATTGTCACAGACAACCCGCGAGACGTTTGACGCCCAATAGGGGGTCGCCTGTATGGTAATGTGCCTAGAGTTGGGCATTGAGAAAAAAGAACACGCTTTTAATAATAAACTAATATCATGGAAACAAGACAGAAAATTGTTCAGATTTGTTAATTATCATTCTGTTTCTATTTATTTTTCTATATTCTTTTGTGTTCTGGTCCGTGTTTATTTGTTGTTTTTTCCCTCAGGGTTGATTGTATCAAAATAATGGTCCTAGAAGATCGGGAAAGGGTGCAATCGAACAGAAATTGAAAGTTCTAGTACCTTTTTGAGTAACCAAAAAGATTGGGGTGCAACTAGGCCCCCTCCCACACCCATTTTTCCTCAAAATTATCTGATCAAAATTTTGATATATTCATTTTGTTCTGTTTAGTTGGAAGATCAAATAATCATGTCTTTACGTATAAAATGAACCCTCCCCCCCCCACAGTCTGTGGAAAGAGCTGTATGCCATGCAATTCCCGAACGGGCACAATCCCTCAGGCCATTTGAACTTCATTGCCTATACTCCAACAGATACATAATTTATTCCGTCGCCATAGCCTCAACAGGGCTAACAGATAGGCCTGAGACTCTAAAGAATTCCTCTACTACAGAGGGTATACGTAACCAGAATGCTTTTATGCCAACACGAACTAATTCAGTTCAATCTGTTTCTCAGTAGGTGGTGTCTTTTATCTTTAAACTATCTTATCAATCGCCATGCCTTCATATCCCCCCCTACTCAAATGCTCAAGAATTTCATCATTTTTCGCGTATTATCTCGCTTGTTTTTGCCTCTTTGATGGCAGGGGGAGGAGTTCAAATGTAGACCTCCCGTCTTTAAAAAAAATTTTAGTTCACATGCGGGTCAGGAACCAACAAATAATATTTTCAATCATTTTTCGGTAATAGTTAGTTTGGTGCGTGGCGTTTTCCCTCGGAAATTCCCTCGCCGCTGAAAATATTCCCACCCTCACAAACATTCCCCTGGATAAAAAGGTGCTATAATGCCATCCAGTGAAAATTTAGTGATAAGCAATTAATTTAAGATAATCAAAAAATTATCTGTTAAGCTTTCCAGTTTCTGTATCTACCATGCGGTGAAGCATTCGACAAAATGAACGGTTAAAATATACGTTTATTGTAAGCTTCATCTAACTAAGTTTATTCATTTGAGTCCTCAAATGATAAAATTACGTACAGTGGAGTATAATTATACGCTAATCTTTATGGAGGAGGGTTGTTGAATTTTTTATGGGGGGGGGGAGGTATTTCTGTTCTCAAATTTTTCGTACCCAGATATCCTATCTCTCTTGGTGCCTCTTTAGATATTTATAGAACAAAATTTTGGGGATTGAAAACTTATATTCTGTATATAATTCTGATATAATTGGGATTAAAACTATAAACTTATATTGAATATCCATATAAAAATGTTGATCCAAGGAATCCACCTTAAAATCCAAGGAAACGATGACCCTTTAATTAAATTTTGATATTTTAGGCCCCCGCCTGATAAATCATTGAAGGGGTTCTCTTTTTCAGGGATAATTATCATTGTTGAAGTTTTTATCTTACAAATATTAAACAACGTACTTCTTAAAGCATCTTGCCTCCCCATCCCCCTACACAATGATCTACCACCCCTCCTTTATAATACACCATTGTATTGTGAAGCAAATCTCTTTAGTTAAATAAACTATTAAAATAAACTGCAGAAACTGAGGGTGCTTTCACCATACAGCACCATTGTGCAATGTGGATATTACCCACATTTCTCCTCGGGAAAATCCTAGATATTTTCCCCGTAACTTTCTCTTCATTTGTTAAATGTATGAATTCTCTTTGTACATTTAAAGACAAAGAAAGACAAGTTGAAAAAGAAACTAAATGTGGATCCAGAAAAATTCCCCCCATAAAATTTTTCCCTACTGAAAATTCCCCCTCCCCCAGGAAAATCCTTCCTCCGGGAAAATCCCCCCGCGACAAATGTCCGTACTTTTCCCGATAATAAAAACTGCATACAGTGGACAAATTAAAAAACTAACAGCCCTTTCCGTAGGGGCTGTGGGGGGTTCAAGTCATCCCCAGAAGCATATTTATTGGATCTTTTAACTAAGATGAACCAAATGGCTATCTGAAAATTTCATTCAAGTGTCTTGTGGGAAAGGGGGGATGGGAAGGGGCTAGTAGCCCTCCATTCTGTTTGATCACTCCAAAGGGTGCTTAAACTTTTAATTTTATTTGAGTGAGCCCTCTCCCTACCTTCTAGGACCCATGGTTTGATGCGATCATCAATGGAGAAAAAAAACCCACATCCAGGATCTTTCTTTGGCAAAAAATACACAATTCCAAATATTTATAGATGAGAGCTTGAAACCTCTACAGTTGGGTTCTCTGATTGTTTTGTTGTTCACGGGGGGGGGGGGGGGGCAAAACCTCAAAAGTTGCATCTTAATATCAAAACATCCTAACTCTCACTGAGCCTTCAGATAAATACAGAATTAGTTCTAAGGAAGGGGGATGAAAACTGATATTTAATCTCTCTTGATTTTCGGGAATATTTCCAGTCTTTGCTGTTATAATGAAAGTAAAGAGTAACATTCAATCCATAGCCCTTTTCTTATGGGCTTTGAGGGATTCTCTCATCCCCAGAGGCATAGTTATGGGACCTTTCAACTACTCTAAACCAAATGCCCATATCAAAATTGTGATTGGACCCCCCCCCCGCAGCCAATACCCTCTCTTCCTAAGAAATTGCTGTATATTTCCCAATTATAATTACTATATATAAACAATGGGCAAATTGCATAACTTACAGCCCTTTTCGAATGGGATTTGAGTTATGGACCTTTTAACTAGTCTAAACCAAATGCCCATATCAAAATTGTGATCGGACGTCTTCGGAAAAAAAGGGGCATGGGAGGGGGGCTAGTTACTCTCCAATCTTTTTGGTTACTAAAGTAGGGCACTCGTTCAATGGAGTCCTCTTTCAATCTTCTAGAATTACTGGCTCGATACGATTGTCCCTTGAAAAAAATAAACAAAACGTCCACAAGGATAAAAATCATCCTTGTGGCAAAAAGTACAAAATCCTACAATTTTGTAGATACGAGCTTGAGCCCCTTCGTTATATTCTCTAATAAGCTGAGTCAAATAGTGAGATATTCATTTAGATTCCTTGACTTTTGGGGAGTGTCTCCTCCTTTTTTGAAAATCAGGTAAATTTTTCAGGCTCGTTGCTTTTGATGGATAATATTAAACTTAGTGATTTATATATATTTTAAATCATAATTAATAATCTATTATTTTGGTGTATTAATTGTTATCACATTTGTTTACGTTTTTTAGAGTTTTAGTTACTATTGAGCCGAGTTTTCCATCCTGTTTCGAATAGACGGACAGAAGTGGTGATTTCGGTTTTGACGCATACGGAGGAAAGAGGGGCAAATATAAAAAAAAAACTAAAAATAGATGAATTGCATGGAAAGTATGACTAATTATTGGGAGCAACAAATACATCAAAATATTCTGGAGGATGCACGGGCTTGAAGACCAAGTACATCGTAAGGACCTTTGGGCCTGTGATCTACCTGAAATCTGGAGATTTGAAAGGTTTACATCCATAATTCCTTAAATTTCCTCTATAATTAGCCAGTTTAATGGGCCCTTACCTGAGAGCATCAAATGTGCTTTTAGGTGATGGTAGCCACCGTCTCCGAAAAGACCGTCTAATATACAAAAATGCACAATTTTGTAGCATTTGAAAACTGATCTGCTGTTTTTTCGAGTGAAAATACCTCTTTTCAACATCACTCCTTCCCCGTGCAAAATTGAACAGACTCTTTAATCTTGGCGAATTTATGTGGGTGCACGTGGTTCCTTCTTATCTTCACCTATACTGCTTATAGGATTTGATTGTGCCTCTTCTCATATATACATTTTCTAATGGGCTTTCAGTTGATTTAGTTGGGGGGAGGGGGACCATTGTCAACCCTTAAATTTGGAGATAGATATTTTGGTATTTTCATTGAAAAATGTCTTTTGTAGTTGCATTGAAAAAAAAAATTGCCTCCGTCCCCTCTCTGATGTCAAAGAATGCTCAGTGTTTTAGTAATCAGAAACAAACCTGATTTTTTTTTTCAAGAAAAAGAACATTATATTATGAAAAGAGAAATCACCAATGCAACAGCACAAACACATAAAAAAAAGAAAAAAAAGAGACAGAAGGAGAAAAGGAAGACTGTTTTCCTTATAACATTAGTCCCCCCCTCCGGAAAGAACACCCCTTGGTGTGTGGGCCCTCTTCCCCATGCTATTAATGGGATTTGATTTGCATCTTCTTGCATATAATTTTTTTAATGCGCTTCGGTATTGCAAATTCGTAATCGCATGCCCAATCTAGTTTTCTAATTAAAACAATCAGATAACACTTTCACTGGAGTTTTGACATTCACTTTCGGTTTTCAGCTTTTAAACTAAATAAATTTGTGCCGATATAGATGCCATCTACACTTTAGATATTATTGATGTTTAGACTGCAATAGTTGACAAAACATTACCCTTGTCTACCATGGTGGTTCTAGGCCTGTGCGGCCTAAACCGTTACTAACCTAACCTAACGGCCTAAACCTTTAACCATAAACCATATCCCCAACCTTAAACCATATCCCCAGCTTTTATGACATTTGAAATGGAATTCATTTTTGTAATGTTTTTAAATACCTGATGTGTACCTCCTGATCCAATTTTGAGGCCTAAAACCGTTACTGTAGTCAGCACAGTGCTTTGACTTGGGTGATGACTTACCAATGGCTTACCAATTTGACTTACCAATGGGTGATGTATCCGCCAAGTATTGATCATTCCCCAGCTCTATCATTTAATTATCAGTACTATTATTTTTCAGATATCTATCCTCACTCTCAAATCACCATTAAGATTGTTAAATAACTTCTTAGATAGGAACTTCAGAACAAACTGAACTACTACTTCTAGTAACAACTCACCACAGCACCAAGCCGCCTAAGGCTAACTCAGCTACGCACACTCCTCCTCCATCCTAATCTATTCAAAGCCTCCCTATTTAAACCCTCCTAGGAAGCTCCCGTTTCCTTTAAGTCTTTTTATATGACATCCTCCCACACCAACCGCGGACGACCTGCTTTTTATTTAGCCCTAGACGATTGGCCAAATAGGACAATCTTTGGCAATCTGGCATCCTTCATCTACAGAACGTGGCCAGGCCATCTCAACTTTTCTCTCATTACAGCCCTAGAAAGCGGGATTAAACCACACTCCTGCGCAAACACATAGACATGAGAGTGAAATCATTTTATTTCTTAAAAAAAAAGATCTTCTACCATTCGTTACAATTTATTCGCTTTTTCGAATGGTTTACTTGAGGAATATGTACAACCCATGGCTGCCTAGATTTTTTTAAAACACTAATCGACATTTCGACCTCTTATCTGAGAGGCCCATTTTCTATAAAAAAAACTTTTCGAGAAAAACAATTTTATAAGTACATAAACAGATAATTCTTGCTCGCTTAAAGAGAGCTTATATATATATATATATATATATATATATATATATATATATATATATATATATATATATATATATATATTCAATAAGTTTCTATTCCATAAGATTATTAATGTTTAGTTTTTACAGGGATCCAGGATGGACTCATTCCCGTGCATGTTTTGTGAAAGTGCCTTTGATGAAGACGATACCCTTCGACGCCACCTAGATGAACATCATCCAGTCGAAATGGCCAGTGAATCCTTTCATGATGGTTCTACTGATATACGTCATGATGAATGTGACGACGAAATGATGAACAATCTTCTTTGTGGCAATTTCGTCCAAGTTAATATGGTGAAAGATGATGAAATTGAACCTTCAGGAAAATCAGCTAATTTTACCTCTGTTCCTACCCCAGAACAAGGGCTAGAAGTCTTGCGTAATATTCCCTCTTTGTCTATTAGTTTAGTCTCGAAAAAAGATAAGAAAAGAGAAGCCAAGAAAGTACATAAGTCCGTACCTTTGTCGATTACAGTCAAACCGTCCCGAAAAGAAAAAGCGAGAATAGCTCCAAAATCATTGCCTGAGTACCTCCTTGAAGTATGCCCTCCACCGGGTAAGCGTTTATACTGTGGTAAACCATTAAAGGCCACACAATCTGAAAAGGATAACGCCACCGAACCTAGTGCTGAATTTGTGAAATCTATGATGAGTGTAATTGCTCCAAGGGTGCAGCATGCACCACGAACCACTTTTGTATGTGCACTCTGTAGTAAAAGCTTTAACGATACAAGGTCGCTGCACGGCCATCATATTAAACACCTCAGTGACAATCTTTTATGCTTTGCTTGTCATCGCACTTTTGTGACAAATCAGGACTTCATGGAGCATACACAAAGTCATGAAGAAGAAGAAACAGCAGGTGTTTACTTTCCCCGTCCCTGTTTCATATGTAGTCAAAATATTAGAAAACATGAAGAGTTAGTGGCCCATGTAAAAAATCATAGACCCATGTTTATATGTCCCCACTGTGATCAAAAATACGCCCGCAAACGTGACCTGAACATACATGTTTTTGATAAACCCTTGAAGTGCCATGTCTGTGAAGCGTTGCTACCCTGTCAAGGGCTGTACAAGCCTCACTGGAAAACCCATACTTTGAAATTTGATTGTAATATATGCAGAAAGGGCTTTGTTTCGAAATCCGAATTTGATTTGCATAACCATGAGTTCCATGGGGAGATTAACCCCGAGTCTTATATTTCATGTCCAATGTGCCATAAGAATTTTAAAGAAATTTTAACGTTGCAGGCGCACTTAGACACCTGTGAAAAATCTGATACTTGTCCAATGTGCCACATGAAATTCACTCAAACTGCAATGTTGCAAGTACATTTAGCAAACTGTGAAAAATTAAATCAGGAAGGAAACCCTGCCAGAAATTGGGTATGCGGCGTTTGTAATAAACGTTTTTCAACAGATAGATACTTGAAGATCCATTTAAAAGTTCATGGAATATCTGAAAGAGTTACATGTGAAAAATGTAACAATATGTTTCATTCTCAAGAAGCATTGAATGAACACTGGTCCAAAATGCACGGTGATTCACCGTTTCTTAGGTGTCCTATCTGCAACACCGTTGTTGAAAACAGAAAAAAGTTGCAAGAGCATATGCAACAGCACACAGGTGAAAACATGTTTAAATGTACATCGTGTGACAAAGCTTTCGGTCAAAAACGGCTATTAGTCAGCCATAGAAAAGTACACACAGAAAGTATGTCATTTGAGTGTGATGAGTGCGGTATGGTATTTAAAGGCAAAGGAACAAAGAACAGACATATGAAGGTGGTTCATCCGGACTGTCCATCTACTAGCTATGGTTCTGAGGATACTGATGAAACGGATGATGACTGTATGAAGGTCGATATGGAGATTATGGATGGGATTAGTACTAGTCCCGATTTACAGCCAGATACTCTGCTTATTTTCAAATCCAATAATAATGAGGCAGAAGTATCTTGATTTCAGTGGGAGGTTTGCTTTTCTCGATGAACAAATAGTTTCTACCCCCTTTATATTCAGTTAGTAGAGTTTTGTGTCGTGAACAGATTTGTCAATTGTGTTAATAAAGACCCAACATAAAGTCCAGTCATTTATTGTCTAAGTTTAAACCTGTGTAGGCAATTTTTAATAAATTCAAAAGTTCGGGTGTCAATTTTTATTTTCAAAGATAGTACCATACAAGATATACGAAGCTTGAGCAGCTTGGAGCAATTACAAATTTGACTATTAATGCTGCATTTTTGACTAGTTAAATGTGCCAACACTGAGGAAGAATATGAGGGGATCTCTCCTAGAGGTGGTAGTCGAACTTGAAAAACAATATTTTTAAGCACCACCTTTTTATACTCATTTTTTTCAGGGAATTAAAACCAATCTTATCCCCGAACCTTAAGGTCAGTTGTTTTCTCCTAGAGAGGGATGGAATGTCAAATGTGAAAAGTGCATTTTAGGTGTTTTTTCCTGGGGGGGGGGGGGGCTTCTTTAAACTTTTAACTACTCCTTCTTCCCTAATTAAGTATAGGTACGTGAACAAGTATAGACCCCGATAGGAAATATATAACTATTCCAAAGGCGGCGCCAGTCGAGGAATCTGGAAGTGTTACATATAGGCTAAACCAAGAAGGGACATTAAGTGTTTCCTATTTAAAAGGCTGAAAACGGACATTCTAGTTTGCATCCTTATAAAAATCAGAGATGTCTCTGGTCTGCTATATATTGAGTATATGGTGCGGTACGTGAAAATGAGAGGTATTGTATTACTGTCAAATATACGGCCTGAGACGTTTCATGTCTATATTGCTGACAAATATATGGCCAAAATATTTGCTTTGCCGACAAATCGGTAAAATAGTGCTGACAAATAGCCTGAAATATGGCCTGAGATGTATTGTTAGACTAATGCTGTTTACCCTGTTTTGCTCTGGCTTTTGCATTGTTATAAATTGGTTGAAAGACAATATTGGACTTTGTTCAGACGTAAGTTTCTTCTTCTTCTTCTTTTGTTATCTATCATAGGGCGATGCGTTTTTATCATATGGGCGATTAAACCTTAAGGTAGTTAATGTTTTATTTTCAGGTTTGAAAAAGTTTTTTTTTTAGAAATAGAATCTTTTTTATAATTTAATGCCTTGTGAACTGCTGCCATTGTGGCTTAAACAATGATTTGTATGTATTAGTGATAATTTAGTAAAATTGACTCTTTTTTTTCAATTACAGCTGCAGGTTTGAATCCACCTCTCTTCAATAATAACTTAAGTTTTCAAGCTTAAAGAAGATTTGTTTTTAGTATAACTTTTCCAAATAATTTAATGCCATTGGAATTACTATTGGGATTTGCTTCCGCCTTTTCTACTATTAATTTAAAAAACTTTCCACAAAACAAGTTTTTCAAAGAAAAGTAAAGAGTTTAATTAAGCCAAAAATGAGCAGAAATAAAGTCAAATAAACTTCCAATCGCTTAACTACCACAAATCACTATCAATAAACAAATGACACTCAAAACGAATAGAGATTATAATTAATAGCCAAGTCCAACTCAAAACATGCAAAAATTAACATGAGTAGGGCTCATAACCCACAGGCCTTCTCAAGACCAGAATATAATTTGCGCTTTACTGAAGAAAAAACAAATGACCGTGGATTGTCAGTTTAATTGAAATCTACTGATATTTATTCCTTAAAGTTTTTTATTTATTAAAGTAAAAAATTGAAAATATTTAAGACGTATTTTGTTTTCAGTAAAGTGCAAATTATGTTCTGGTCTTGAGAAGGCATGAGGATTATCAGCCCTATTCATGTTAATTTTTGGTTATTTTGAGTTTGAATCGGCTATTTATTGTAATTTCTGTTCGTTTTGAGTTTTATTTGTCTATTAATAGTGAGTTGTGGTGGTTTTACGCTTGGAAGATTATTTGACTTTATTTCTGGTCATTTTTGGCTTAATGGAGTTCTTTACTTTCCTTTAAAAAATTTGTTTTGTGGAAAAAATTTTTTAATTAATTTCTGTTCGCTTTTTATTGACATAGTCGTTTTCGTGCAATTTTTTAGTTCTTTTCAGTTTTTTCTATAGGAATCGATAGTTCGTGTTGCTATTTGTATGTTGGAGAAAGTTTTTCAACAATTTTTAATCTTGACACAATCAGTATTCTTTAATTTAATTTTGTATCTCCTGAAGTTGACCGGAAAAATAAAACTTAATTTCCCTCCCAAAAGATTCTATCTATGCTCATTGACAACCTGGCTAGACTTACACTCTTTTTATTTATTTAAATTGTAATAGCAGAAGTAGCAATAGAAGTTATCCCAAAAGTTTCAACTTGATACCCCCTGTCGTTTTTTATATATTGCTGAAGTGTCTTATTGGCAACCATCAACACAATACCTTTTCATTTAGTCTAAAGCAACATTTAGTTCTAAAGCATGATGGGTGAATTGAATGATTGGGTGGAGGGGTTGGCATGCCCAATATCCCAAAAGACATAGTTGCTGCACCATTCTACTATGCTGAACAAAATGGCTGTTTCAAAATGTTTACTAGATGCGTTTTGAAAATGAATGGGCTTGAGAGAAGAGCTGCTTGCCCTCATGTCTCTTTTTACTCTTAAAAAGGGCACAAGCACTTTTAATTTTGAATCGAATTAGATTCATTAAAAGTATCAATGATATTTCTAGGTATTATAGAGTTGTGCTGCCTGTGATATTGCTTATATGCCTTTTTGAAAACCTGCATGCATACTGTTTTCCATTTAATTGAAACTCCTAAACGTTCCCTAAAAGTTTCACCTGAAAACCCTTAGCTTTATTTCAATGACTAGTGGTAGTATTAAAAGTATACACACTGCTTTCTGGTTATTTCAAAATCCCCCACAACTTACCCATAAAGGTCTAACTTAATAATAAGTTTTTCGCCAGATATTGCGTTGTAACCTTTCAAAGTCCACATGCTCATAATTTGTTTTGATTTAGTTCAAAATCCCCCTAAATATTCCTTAAAAGCTTCACCTTAATACCCTTAACTTATATAGTAGTAATAGTTATAGCAGCGTTAGTGGAAGTATGCGTTTAGCATCTTTGGTTTCTTCAACATCCTCTTCAGCACACGCTGAAAGTTTCAGCTTAATACGATTAACCATTCCTGAAGTATTTCTGATGCAACCGTTTGAGAACCTGCATAAAGACAGCGTGTTTTCATTTATTTTACCTTCCCGTGTCGAAATTCCTCGAAAATTTCACCTCCATACCCTTAGGCATAGTTGTAATAGTAGTCACAGTAGTAGTAGTGATATTGCTAGTAATAGTGTTGAATAGGGGTAGTAGTAGTAGCAGCAGTAGTATTAACGCATTGCCTTTTGGTCAGTAGCGTATCTGCCTCATCAAATCCTGGAAATTTTAACTTCATACAATTAGCCATTGCTATGACATTCCTGATATGTCCTTTTGATAACCTGTATGTTCATATACTTCTTGAAACTTTCATTTTAATGCTCTTAGCCTTACCAGTAGTTGCAATAGAAGTAGTAGTTGCAGTAGTAAATGTAGCAGTAACAGCAGTATTAGCAGTAGTGTGCACGTATTGCCTCTTGGTGAGATGATCTTCCCCTTTAAGCGTTCTCTCAAAGTTTCAACTTAATACCCAAATCGGTTCTTGAGATATGCTATTTTGACAGTGTGCATGCACATAGTGTCTTTTCATTTAGTTTAAATTTCCCCTCAATATTGTAAATGGAGCAATGTGGTAGTAGTAGTGGTGGTAATGGTAGTAGTATTGGTAGCATGCAAATAATGTCTTTACTCATCTCTGTCATCATTTCCAGAATTTTCCAATTGATATACTCAGTTATTCCTGTGCTACATCCTTTTGACAATCCGTATATCATAACGTGTTTTGACAACATTCCTCTCAACATTCTCTGAAACGCTCACCTGAATGCTCTTCGTCTTCTTGGAAAGTAAAATTCAAACGTGCATACCTTTCTCAATAACATATACTGTGTAAACAATGAACGACTTGCCTAACTTACAGCCTTTGTCCTGAGGACTGTGGAGAGGTTGACATCCCCAAAGACATAATTACTGGGCCTTTGAACAATGCTGAACAAAATAGCTCTCTTAAAATTTCAATCAAAAATGTTTTGGGGAATGCTATGCTTCAGGGGGGGGGGCTTATTGCCCTCCATTCACTTTTGACTCTTAAAAAAAGCACTAAAACTTCCGAATTCCAATCAAATGAGCTCCGTCCGATCCAAAGATAATAAAACCACCCGTTCCATAAAAACCGTGGCATAACTTACAACCCTTGCTCACAGGGTCTGGGGTAATGTGTCCACCCTAGAAACATTGTTTTTTGGACTATTGATACCAAAATGGCTATCTCACAATTTCAATTGAATGGGTTTAGGGAAAAGAGGTTGTCAAAAGAGGGAGGGCTAGTTGCTCTCTATCAAGTTTGACTCTTAAAAGGGAACTAGAACTATACCTTTCGAATCAGATGAGCCTCTCCTAAAGTTCACACGACCATCCCTTCCATAAAAACCTTATATGCCCCTGGGGCATAACTTACAACCCTTACTCCCAGACTGTGAGGTATTCTGTCAACCGTAAAGACCTTGTTATATGATCTTTGGACTATTTTTGAACAAATGGCTATCTCAAAATTCTATCGGATACGTTTGGGGAAAAAATACGACGTGGGAAAAAGGTGGCTGCCACCGATCACTTTGACTCTTAATAAGGCACTAGAACATCTAATTTCTATCCAATGAGCTCCCTCCGGGTTTTATACGACAACCCTTTCCATAAAAGCCTTATATGTCCTCGGGGCATAACTTGCAACTCTTGTGCTGAGGGCTGTGGGAGGGGTTGTCATCCTCAAAGACATGATTTCCAGACCTTTCAACTACAATGAACAAAATGGCTATTTCAAAATTTTGATTGGATGTGTTTTGGAAATTTACGGGCGTCAGGGAGGGGGGAGGGTTTGTTGCCCTCCAATCACTTTTGACTATTAAAAAGGGCACTAATGCTTTCAATTTCCAATCGAATGAGGCTGTTTTGAAGTTTCTTCGACAGCAAATGGCAAATTTTTATCAGATGCATTCGGGATAATAGGAGGTGAGGGCGGGGTAGTATCTGCCCTCTGATCACTTTTAATCTTAAGAAGGGCATTAGAAATTCTCTTCATCAATCCAATGAGTCCCCCCGGAGTTTGTACGACCACCCTTTCTATAAAAACGTTATATGCCTCCAGGGTATAACTTACAATCCTTGCCCTGAGGGTTCTGAGGGAGAGCCACAATGAGCCCCCTCCGGAGTTTGTACGAACACCCTTTTTATAAAAACGTTATATGCCTCCAGGGCATAACTTACAACCCTTGCCCTGAGGGTTCTGAGAGAGGGGGTGTCATCCTCAAAGACATAGTTTCCGAACCTTTTAACTACGCTTAACAAAATGACTATCTCAACATTTTTATTTCATGTGTTTGGGGAAAGGATGGGTGTGGGAGGGGTTGGTTACCCTCCAATCACTTTTGACTGTTAAAAAGGGCACTAGCCCTGTCAATTTCCAATTGGATGAGCCCTTTTCAAAGTTTGTACAATTCCTTTGATACGAAGTGCCCTAGTCTAAAAAAAATAATAATAATATATTGTGCCCACATTACTCTTTATATAAGCAGCGCTACTGAGCTGCCTATGATCATTTCAGTCACTGCCCTTGGTCTAAATCCTATTTGAAATATTACGCAGGATTTGAATAATCCTCTCTCTTGTAGCAGCTTTAGTTTGCTCTTTGCTTTGGCAGCACGATGTTTTTTCACCAAGGAACCTTTTATCGAAAGAATCGTCTTATAAACTTTGGAAGGAGCTCATTTGACTTGGAAATTGACACTTCTAGTGGCTTCTGGAAGATTCAAAAGTGATTAGAGGGCTACCAGCCCCCCTCTCGCACCCCTTATTCCCCAAAGATATAGAAGCCATTTAGTTTAGCATAGTTGAAAGGTCGAATATCCATGCCTATAGGGATACCACCCGCTCCTCCCACCTCCTAGAGCCCGCGGAGAAAGTACTGTAAGTATGTCTTCCCCCACTGTTCATATAAAACAGTGTTTGTTATCGGGGAAAGGGGAGGGGGCATGTTTGACCCTTCGTGTCCAAAAATACCGAAGTCATTCAGGTGTAACTATCAGGAAATGTCAAGGGAAGTGTTGAATCAAACAGTTCGTGGTAACGAACTGTAGTAAGGAGCGACCCAGCTCAATAGTAACCGTAACTCTAAAAAATGGAATTTTGATACCAATAGTTACTTCAAAAGAATCGCATCTTATGCTGATTCTAAATATATAAGTTTCATCAAGTTCAGTTTTACCCATCAAAATTACGAGCCTGAGAACCTTTGCCTTATTTTAGAAAATACAGGGAAACACCCCCCCCCTCCCAAAAGTCAAAGAATCTTAACGAAAATCACACCATCAGATTCAGCGTATCAGAGAAACCTACTGTAGAAGTTTCAAGCTCCTATCTACAAAAATGCAGAATTTTGTATTTTTTCCCAGAAGACAGATCACAGATTTCCAGGGGTGATCGTATCGACCCAGTGGTACTAGAATGTCGCGAGAGGGCTCAATCTAACGGAAATTAAAACTTCCAGTGCCCTTTTTAACTGACCAAAAAAATTGGGAGGCACCTAGGCCCCCTCCCATGCTCATTTTTTCTCAAAGTTACTGGATCAAAATTTTGAGATAGCCATTTTTTCAGCATGGTCGAAAATCCTGATGATTATCTCTTTGGGAACGACTTACTCCCCCACAGTCCCCGTGGGAGGGGCTGCAAGTTACAAACTTTGACCATTGTTTACATATAGTAGTGGTAATTGGGACGTGTACAGACAATTTCAGGTGGACTTTTTCACGTTAAAGGGGGGTCGGGGGTTACGTGGGAGGAATCATGGAGATCGTTCCATGGAGGAATTCATCATAAGGGAAGAAAATTCCCATGAAGGGGTCGCAGGATTTTCTAGCATTATTTAAAAAAAAAACAATGAGAAAATAAATAAAATAAAGTTTCTTCTGTTGTAAGTAAGGAGCAGCATTAGAACCTAAAACGAATAGAAATTATTACGTATATAAGGGGGTTCGTCACCTCCACAATACCTCACTCTTTACGCTAAAGTATTTTTAGCAATTTCAGCTATTTATTCTACGGCCTTTGTGATTCAGGGGTCATTCTTAAAGAATTGGGACCAAGTTGAAGCTTTAGTGTAAAGAGCGAGGTATTGACGAGGGGGAGAACCCCCTCATATACGTAATAAAAATATACAAATATAGAATTTTGTTACATAAGTTAATTCGTAAGTTATGTATATTTATTACTAATAAAAACTTTCGTAAAAAAATAAGAAGTTCTAGTTGTCTTTTTAAGTAGCCAAAAATCGGATTTTTTATTTAATTAAATTAAAACACTATATGTACCCATGTTGTCAAAAGGGTGTATCTCAGAAATTGCATATTGCATTAAGTTGAAATTTCAAGGAATGATGAGGGGGATTATCAGTTGACAAAATAGCCAAGATGTGCATGCCAATATTTGTACTACTACTACTACTGCTGCTACTACAACTACTACAAGTACTACTTCTTTTGTGACTACTACTAAGGCTGAGGTTACAAAGATGAAAATTTCAGGAAATTCTGGGGGCAGTACGTTGACCTAAATCGAAACACATTATGTGGTTACTGATTGTTAAAAAGCTGTATCAGTAATATCTAGGAAAGAATATTAAGTTGGAACTTTCAAGGAATGATGAGGGAGATGTTTAACTGACCAAAAGGCAATATGTGCATTTTACTACTCCTTCTACTGTAATTACTACTTCTACTATTATTACTCCCACTACGATTATGATACGACTATGCCAAGGCTAAGGGTATAAAAAAGAAAATTCCAGGGAATTTTGAGGGGAAATTCGAATTAAATCAAACAGATATATGTTTATATGGGTTGTTAAAAGTATGTATCTCAGGAAAGGCTTCGAGCACTAAGTTGGAACCTTCAAGGAATGATGAAGGGTATGATTAATTGACCAAAAGGCAATATTTGCATGATGCACGGTAATACTACTACTAAAATAATTACTGCTAGAGCTATTATACCCATCACAACTAAGGGTAAGGGCAGTGGCATAATTTTATCAAAATCCTGGGGGGTAAAGTTGAAGCCAATTTTCTCAAATCAAGTGAAAATGACAGTGAAAACTCAAAAATGAGCCGAACAGTACCATAAAGGTAAAGATATACTAAAGAAAACTGACCCGTTTCTATGGATGCTTGAATTATGCTGGGGTGGGGGGTTGGGGGGGGGGGGTAAAGTTGAAGCCAATTTTCTCAAATCAAGTGAAAATTATAGTGAAAACTCAAAAATGAGCCGAACAGTACCATAAAGGTAAAGATATACTAAAGAAAACTGACCCGTTTCTATGGATGCTTGAATTATGCTGGGGGGGGGGGGATAAAGTTGAAGTCAATTTTCTCAAATCAAGTGAAAATTATAGTGAAAACTCAAAAATGAGCCGAACAGTACCATAAAGGTAAAGATATACTAAGGAAAACTGACCCGTTTCTACGGATGCTTGAATTATGCAGCCTTATCTTACTTTTGAAATTTTTTTTTGAAGAAGCTAAGTTTCAGCTGAGGGGGGGACGAAGTTTGGGAGGGACAGTCCCCTCTTTCCTGCCTCATTGCAAGTTAAGCCCCTGGCTAAGGGTATTAAGCTGAAAATTTCAGGAAATGTTGACGGAGAAGATGAACACACTACACATACAAGTTGTCAAAAGGGTAGATCGGTAATATCTTAGGTACGACTTCAAGTATTAAGTTAAATATTTCCAGGGCACTATGAGGGGGATTTCTGTATGACTAAAAGGCATTATATTCAGGCAGGACCGTATCCAGGGGGTTACAAAAGGACTTTTCAGGGGGGTGGCTTTACAAAAAAACTTTAAAAACGTATAAAAAATTTGTTTATATACATTTTTGTTGTGTTTTTACAAGTTGGACAAACATTCCGTAAGGGGGGGAGTTCAAATCCCCTACCCCTCCCCCTGGAAATGCCCTTGTGTGCATATCACTATGCTGCTACTATTGTTAGCAATACTGTTAATCTTATTAATACTACTAATACTCCTGCTTCTACTACTTTGAATACTACTGCGACTGCTAAGGTATAAAGGTGAAAAACTCAGGAAATATTAAGAGGGGAAATTGAACTAAATAAAAACACACCCTGTGCATGCAATTTGTCAAAAGAGCACAACTCAGGAACAGCTAAGGGCATTATTTTAAAACTGTAAGGAAAGTTGAGCAGGGTGATCAATTGGCTAAAAGGCAATATTGGCGTGGTACTACTAATACTGCTACTACATCAACTAAATCTTCTGCAACTACAACTAGTACTAAGGGTATTAGGCTGAAAATTTCAGGAAATTTTGTGGAGAAAGTTGAACTAGATTAAAACACAATATGTGATACGAATACCTGTCACATATTCTAACGTATCACATTTCTAAGGCCTACTTTACGTATCACAGTAGTGTATATCACAGTACGTATCTACGGTATACGTATCACAGTAGTCTAAAGTCTACTGTGCAATTGGTGCTTTACAGGAAACTACAGGAAACTTGAACAGCCTTGGAAAGAACTATTAAACTCAAAATTTGGTATATAGTGATATTTATTGCCGAAAGCTCATCAGTTCAAGATTTTATTTCACAGTCATTTGTATTTTCAGTTATTATAATAACTATAAAAGAAAATTAATTGTAATATAATCCATTTTCAGCAAAGACGTAGAAGGCTTTATAATTTTACAATTAGGGAAATGGGTAGTAACCAAACTCCTGTCTGTAGTAATTTTTGTTCGTTTCAACGTTGATTGCATATTAAATTTAAGTTTTACTCATTTTAAGATTTATTTATTCATTTATATTAGTACCTGTTGTATCTTTGTTTGCTATGATTGTTTATTTAATTTCTGTTTGTTTTGGGTTTAATTTATACTTTAATAGTAATTTCTAACCATTTTGAGTTAGAAGGTCTAGTACAAAGATCTTCAGTAAGATTTTATTTCCGTTCGAGCAGGTTTTGTTTACAAAAATTATATTTTTAGTGTTATTTATTATAAAATGACACTAAAAATATTTTCTTATTTAAGTGTTACGTCTGGAGATGAAGTTTATGCACATCAATAGCTCACATAAACGTTATCGTCTTTCTTAAGACTTTAGAACATTGTTGACATGGGCTTTACAATCAAGCAACGTCATCTTGGTTTAACATAAAAATTTTTACCTCCACGCTTTCTCTCAATTTTTTTTTAATTTGTCACTGGGGTTGAACAAACTACTTTTTCCAGCCTAAAAATATAAATCATAAGCAAATGTTTCGCATTTTACTTAAATTGAGAAATTGGATAGTTATATATCCATGGGTAACTTTTGATACTCCAGATACCCGAGTACACATCAAAAGTATTTGCTTCGCATTTAACTTAATTAAGAACTGTGAATAGTTAGATAATCTTGGGTAATTTTCGTTACTTAAGATACCAGAGTACTCCAGATAATTTCGATATACATACTTCAAATATAATTAAAACGCGGTGCGCATATCCATTGCGAATGGGCACGACGTTTTAATTCTAATTTTGTCTTAATTTTCAATCCATATTACCATATTTAAATGAGAACTTCCGTGGTTCTGAAACTCAATTCGCCACCAAGTTTTTAATTTTACCTACTAATAAATTGTCATTACTTTTGAGACATTTCATGAAAGCCTTTATTCTTCTCATTAAATGGCGACTAACAACTACAGGTTAAATTTCACTATGCTGCTGAGCTTCGTCAGTGGTAACGCTAGCTAGATCCACATCTGGCCGGTTACCAGCTACAAGTAAGGCCTTCCGCATATCAATCCAGTTTAAATCATTACAACTTAAGGTTATAAACCAAGCTGGAGCACCTAGGGAACGAATCATGGCTACTAGCTCATTATAAGCAGTTCGTCAATATGCTGCTGACCCTCTCAGATTCTTCATATAAAGATGAAGATCCTCAGCAAAACCGTCTTGACCACAAGCTGATATTTTTGACTGCACTCTATAATGTTAAAACATAGAGAGCACATAAAATAGATAATCGTTTGCTTGAAATCTCGTATTTTTCCCATATTTTTATAGTACAAGTAATCTAAAGGAAAAATTCTTACTTCACGATCCTCATTTAATCCATTTATTCCATATGGAAATAGGCAATACCATGAAAATTCTTCGGCTTTCTTTTCGTGTCTCACATTACCGGGAAAACAGCTAAGAACCAACTAAGAAAACAAAAGTTATTGTGACTAAGAAGACTGATTACTTGCAACTACGACTACTTGCGATTTGTGTCTACTTGCAAATTTGACAATTTGTAACTACGACAAATTGCGACCGTAGCAATTTTTAACTATGACTACTTGTGACTGCAATTTCTTAAGACTGCGAATACCTGTGACTGTGATTACTTTCGACAGCGACAACTTATGACTGTGACTGCAACTTTTTTCAACTGCAACTAAGAATGCGACTTGACTGGTACGCCGGCTACTTGTAAATGTGACTACATACAATAGCGACAACTCGTGACTGCAGCTGCTACTACTTGTGACTGTAACTGCTACTACTATAGAGCTATTATTACTAATGCGATCGCGACTGTGACATCAAACACTACTGCGCAGAAAATACTGCTGCACATTCTACCATTACAACTAGAAATATTGAACTAAATTAAAAGATTTTAGATGTATCCCGCTTGTCAGAAGGGTTTATCTGCAATATCTCACGAATGACTAAGATTATTAAGATGAAAATTTCCGAGAATGTTGAGGCGGGTGTTGAGCTAAATCAAAAGAGACTATGTGAATATAATTTATCAAAATGTGTATTGTGGGGTATCGTTCTTGATCTTAGGATCAGCTATGGGTTTTCAGTTGAAACTTTTATGAAATGCCAAGTCCAATGTTAAACACATTCAAAAGGTGCTTTGTGCATCCTAGTTGTCCAAATGGTAGTTCAAGATTAGTTAATAGGGGTATCAAATTAAAACATTCAGCGAATGTTGAGGGAGATATTGAACTTAAGGAAACTTTGTGCATCCCCGTGGTCAATGGCCGTAACTGTAATATCTCAGTAACATCTAAAATTATCAAGTTGAAACTTTTGGAAAATTTTGATTTGGGTGCTGAACTGAGTCAAAAGACATCAGGGTCTTTTTCATTCATTGTCTGCAGACATTAATGCATTGTCCTGAGTCAATGCAATATCTCAAGAATACTTAAGGGTATCAAGTTAAAACTTTCAGAGAATGCTGAGAGGCTCTTGAACTTTATCAAAGTAAGGGCATCTTGCTGTCAAAAGGGCGTATCTGTAATATCGCAGGAAGGGCTAATAGCATTTAGTTTAAATTTTCAGGGAATAATAAGCTAAATAAAAAATCTGTGTGCATCCAGTTTGTTTCAATGGCGCAGACAATATCATAGAAACTGTTAAGGAAAATATAGTTACTTTCGTCCTTGGCCAAAGGAAATCCCTAGTTGATAAAAAAAAGAGAAAAGCTCACCTGACAGTTGGGCCTGAAAAAGGTCAAAAAGCATTTTATCTAAACAGCTTGAAACTTGCATCTGGAAGTCCCTGGTACAAGGACAAAATTTTCATTAGTAGTATTGTAGCCTTAATTAGGCTTAAAATGTTGTTTGTGGCACAAAGGGGTAGAAAATGAGACAAAATCTCTTTTGTTACTAAAATGAGGTTCAGGGTTTTTGAATTTTTTTTTCAAATGATCCATTTCCCTATATTCTAAGACCTCTGGTCCGCTACGATCATCCCAGGTTAAAAGGGAAAGAAGTCATTTTTGACCTACCTCTTACACATCCTTTTATGGAAACCATTGATGGAATTTCTTTCTTTGACTTTTCTGTTGCTCAATGGTGGGGGATCACTTTGTATAAACACATCTTCTGTAAGACATTTACTAAACTGTTATATTTTTACACATATTATTTGTTTTTGTTTTTTTTTTGGGGGGGGGCTTTATTGATGGGTATTGGGAATTTGGGATCTCTTTAGGGCTCTATAGCTTATTGGGAATGAAATTACCTCAAAGTTTCTTATGTTGTTTTGTGTAAAGTTTTTCTTGCATTGCCATTTTTAATTCTTATACCTTGGGCGTATCCAGGGGGTGGGGGAGCCCCTGGCCCCCAAGATTTTTTCTGATGCCATCATTCCTTTTTTTTCTCATTTTTACTCTTGTTTTTAAATAAACTTGTCAATTTGGTCAATTATTGGTGCCCACGTCACATTGGGTCTCCCCAGGATTTCGCTCTAGGTCCACATTTTTGTCTTAAAATCATCCAGACTTGTTGGGAAGACTATAGTAGTTTAAATAGCATCAATGTCAATATATTATTCTTTCTGTATTTCAATCTTAGACTCTGGATATTTTACTTGTTGTATCATTTCAACGTTTCTAACGTGTATAGCTCTTAGTTTGTCATCTAATACAATCTCCAGGTCTCCTTCCTCTGATTCATTTTCCAATGACTGAATTAGAGGTTCGGCCTTTTCCACGATAGCTAGATGTACTTCCTCTTAAGGCCGCGATTAAGTTAACTTGAAAACATCGAGGTTCAAAATCGAAGTTAGGGTAGCCTTCTATCTCTCAATTCTCTAGAGACCGTCGATTGTCAAAAACCCTTCAAATAGCACTTATTCATTGGCGGAAACAGCAGGTTAATTATACCAGCTTGTCAATCTGGTCTCTAGGGCGATCTGAAACGATTCTTTCTGGCAAAAAACTTGTAAAAATTTCAGGTAGCTAAAAATATTCTGTGGGACTCTTCGAAAACAGGAAAATAGATCGAAAAATGATTGCCATCATCTTACAGGTTATTGTCTTCTGCTCATGATAGTACCGATTTTTATTCTAAAAGCAATATCCTTCATAGAGCACACTTGTGAAAAAGAGCTAGACATTTTCTAAGATTTCTAAGCAATTAGAGGAAATAGAGCAAAATCCTAGCAAACATTTTGTAGCATCTTCCGCCTCTTTCCAGTATCTTCCGCCAATGAATACTTGGGTACTTTTTAAATATAAATTTTCTATTTTAAAATTGGATTTTCGAGTTCCATCAGTTCACTTAATCACGGCCTTACTCTCTTTAAAAGGCTTTCGGGCCCATATATAGATATTAGCCTTAGGATTCTCAACTCAAATGATCTCACTGTCAAACTTCTTTCACGGTCATTCTGATCAGTGGCAGTTCTTGTCAAACAGTTCGTGGTAGCGAACTGTATTAAGCAGCGACCCGGCTCAATAGTAACCAAAAGTCTAAAAAATGGTATTTTGGTACCAATAGCTACATCAAAAGAATCACATTTTAATGCTGATTTTAAATATATAAGTTTCATCAAGTTTAATCTTACCCATCAAAAGTTACGAGCCTGAGAAAATTTGCATTATTTTAGAAAATAGGGGAAAACACCCCCTAAAATCATAGAATCTTAACAAAAATGAAACCATCAGATTCAGCGTATCAGAGAACCCTACTGTAGAAGTTGCAAGCTCCTATCTACAAAAATGTGGAATTTTATATTTTTTGCCAGAAGGCAGATCACGGATGCGTGTTTATTTGTTTGTTTTTTTTTTTTTTGTTTTTTTCCCAGGAGTGATCGTATCGACCCAGTTGTCCTAGAATGTTGCGAGAGGGCTCATTCTAACGGAAATGAAAAGTTCTAGTGCCCTTTTTAAGTGACCAAAAAAATTGGAGGTCATAGGCCCCCTCCCACGCTAATTATTTTCCCAAAGTCAACGGATCAAAATTCTGAGATAGCCATTTTATTCAGCGTAGTCGAAAAACCTTATAACTATGTCTTTGGGGACGACTTACTCCCCCACAGTCCCTGTGGGAGGGGTTACAAGTTCAAAACTTTGACCAGTGCATACACATAGTAATGGTTATTGGGAAGTGTACAGGCGTTTTCAGGAGGATTTTTTGGTTGAAGGCAGGGGTTGAGAAGAGGGGAATATGCTGGGGGAACTTTCCATCGAGGAATTTGTCATGGGGAAAGAAAATTTCCATAAAGGGAGCGCAGGATTTACTAGTATTACTTAAAAAAACCAATGAAAAAGTTTTTTTCAGCCGAAAGTAAGCAGCAGCATTAAAACTTAAAACGAACAGAAATTATTACCCATATGAGGGGCTCACCTCCTCCTAATACCTCGCTCTTTACGCCAAAGTATTTTTAGTAATTTCAACTATTTATTCTGCGGCTTTTGTGATTCAGGGGTCATTCTTAATGAATTGGGACAAAATTTAAGCTTTAGTGTAAAGAGCGAGGTACTGACGAGGGGGAGAACCCCCTCAGTAACGCCCCGCTCTTTACGCTAAAGTTTTTTACTGTTTTAAAATGTAGAGTTAAGAGAAAGAGTCAAACTTTAGCGTAAAGAGCGGGGCGTTGAGAAGGAAAAGCCCCTTTCATATACGGAGTAATTTCTGTTCGTTTTAAGTTTTATTGTCGCTCCTTACTTTCATTTAAAAAACTTGCTTTTTTTATTTAATCATAATAAAAGATAAGGCACTAAACATATAAAAATAACAGCCATAGCCATCGTCATACAAATTTATATGTTGACTCGAAATATCACAGAGTCAAACTAAAACCTAAGACATTGAAATATCCAACTATCTATAAGAAAAAATAAAATATGAAAAATATATGTTCAATAGTTACGCATTGACACCATACAATCTCTTGCGCCCAAGGGCTTTGGACCTATCAACTATCGCTATAGCTTCATCGTAAATTACTTTTAGAATATGCTGCGTGTTCGGAAGCAACTCAGATTTATGCCGTTCAATGCCTCTAAGTAGGGACTTTTAAGCTTCTCCTGAGTCGATAGTAAAGTGAATGAATGAGCTCTGGGGGATTTTTGTCAATCCCGTAGGCATAGGTATTTGACCTTTAGATTATTATACCACCATCCCTTCCAAATGAAATGGGCCTGGAAAATAAAATACTTTGAGGCAGGGGCGTAATTTGCTATAGGGCAGGGGGGAGAAACTGCCCCTCCCAGACCTTATTTTGCTTCCCCTCCCCTAGACTCCAGTTGGTCCCCCAGTTGAAATTTAGTTTCTCCAAAAATCTTGTCAAAAATCTTTTTGTACTATACGACCCATTTGTCAGTTTTCACTGTCATTTTTACCTGATTTGGGGAAATTGGCTTCAACCCCCCCCAAGGACTTTGAGAAATTACGCCATTGCTTTGAAGCCTTACGGCTCTTTACCATGCGTAGGCAATGCTTGTGCGTTGCCTCTAATGTAGCTTATTAAGTTTCTTCCGTGTTTTTCTGCTACTGTTTAATGCTTGCGTTTTTTTCTCATCTTTTTAATCTATTTTCTAGAGTGGGATAACTGCTCATTCTATTTTTTGAACGTATTGATAAAGGCTCATGAGGTGATGCCAAACTATTTGAATTTTTATTAGTGTAGGTGTATATAAAAGAAACTCAACTTTTACTGTTTAATCAAAAGTTTTATCCTTTATTATAATTTTATTTCATTTTAATTACAAAAAAAGGGACTAAAATTGGCTTGGAATAGGCTTGGTAGGCAAAGTGAATCACAAAATATTTTATATGAAACAAAAGTAAGGAAAAAACATCAACCAAGCCCGTTTTGGACTAAAGTTATTTAATTTGCGATAGAAAGTCTTTAGCTTCAAGAATATTTATAATTTCTAAGACTACACTAGCTTTCACTTCGTAGCAAAATTAAATGAAATTACGTAATTAATGGGTAAAATTTGTAATTACAAAAAGGTGGAGGATTTATTTACCATTAAAATGTCATGTTCTTTAATTTAGGCGATATGCTCTTAAACTTTAAAATTACACAATTTGTTTTTGTAGAGGTCGCAACAAGTAAAAAAACAACAAGTTTTTGTATGTTATTTTAATTTTGAGATATCGATGTTGTTCGGCATAGTTGAAAATTCCAGCAGCTAAGTCTCTGGGGATGTTACTTCCCTCCACTGCTCTCAGAGAAAGAGTTGTAAGTTATGCGATTCGCCCATTGTTTTAGGGGAGCATTGTTGAGGCGAGCATTCAGCTAAACCAAAACACGCAATGCGCATACGGGTTGTCAAAATGGTGTAACTCAGGAATGACTGAGTGTATTAATTTGGGTATTCCGCTCACAGCCTTCAGGACAAAATCTGTAAGTTATACAATTCGTCCATTGTTTCCATAAAAGCAGGGCAAGTTTGACCTTTAGAGTTCAAAAAGACGAAGGGCATTAGGGCGAACCTTTCAGAGAATGTTGAGGGGAGCATTCAGCTAAATTACAACACGCTATGCACATACGGGTTATGAAAATGGCGTAACTCAGGAATGAATGAGTGTATTAATTTGAATATTTCCCTCACAGCCTTCAGGACAAGAGCTGAAAGTTATACAATTCGCCCATTGTTTCCATTAAAGCAGGGCAAGTTTGACCTTTAGAGTCCAAAAAGACGAAGGGCATTCAGACCTTTCAGAGAATGTTGAGGGGGGCATTCAGCTAAATCAGAACACGCTATGTGTATACGGGTTGTCAAAAGGGCCTAAATCAGGAATGACTAAGTGTATTAATTTGGATCTATCAGGAAACGATAAGGGGGATGATCAATTGACCAAAAAGGAGATACTTGCACACTACACTACTACAACAGCAACGAGTGCTTTTACTACCCCTACAACTACTGTTTCTGTAGCGAGTACAATCAAGGCTGTGTGGTCTAGCTACGTGGAAAACGGAAGCATTTTTGGGACGATTACTTATTTATAATAGAAATTGATTGATTTTCAAAAAAAGGGTGGAAATAACCCCCAAAAGTCAAAAATCTTAATGAAATTCAAACCATCAGATTCGATGTATCAGAGAACCCTACTGTAGAGGTTCCAATCTCATATCTGCAAAAATATAGAACTTGATATTTTTTTTTGCAGAAGAAAGATCTGGGATACTTGTTTATTTGCTTTTGTTTTTACCAGGGGTGATCGTATCGTATGAATGGTCCTAAAATGTCTGGAGAGAGCTCATTTGTGCCCTTTTCATGTACCCCAAAATCTTGGAGGGCAACTAGTCCCTCTCCCACGCCCATTTTTACTCAGAATCGTTCGATTAAAATTTTGAGATAGTGATTTTGTTGAACATAGTTGAAAGGTCCAATAACTCTACCATTGAGAATGGCATGACCCCCAACAGATCCTGGGGAACGAGCAGTAAATAATGAAATTTGCCCATTGTTTGCGTATAGTATCTCTTATTGAAGAGTATACATAACACTTTTAAAGGTCATTTTATATTCTGCGTTAAAATCTATTGAATTCTGTGGTGTTATCAAAATAATAATAGCGTATAATCTGAATAATGCAATGCTTAACAGCCCTCTTTTCTTGAGCCAGCATACTATTGGGCAAAGTTTATCAGCAAATCAATGATTATCGTGATGCAAAATTTTGCTGAGTAACAAAGCCGTTTCCGGCAAAAGGTCTAGATTCCGTAGAAGTCAGAAATCTTGATTATAGCTATAGAAATCCTATGTTATTTCAGTCTTAGGTCCTATAAAAATTAAGATGCTTTTTACCGTAAAGCAGTATGCTACAAAAAGCAGATAAAATTTTCCTGTGAGTCCCAAATCGATCCCGTGCCGTCGTCCAAAGGTCGCAGGTTCAATTCCTGCCACAGGCAATTTATTAAATATTTTACCTTTCGCGCAGTGGGTTTGACCTTTGTTTGGTAATACGGGACCCAGAGATCGAATCCTGCGAAGCATGCATACTGCGTGTAATCTCTGGGATAAGACAAAAAAAAAGTCTAAACTCTTTTGTGAGTGTTTGAAAACTAAAATTAGTGAACTAGGTCTATTCTTTAGAAGTTCTCTATCCAAACACTATTACCCTTTAGGCAACATTACGTCATAGTTAACAGATTAGATGTTGATTCATAACTTGTGATGTACTCTTGTGCCGTACGACGAAGAGGACTGAGGTTGTATTCTAACTTGAAAACAAATGAAAAATAATTTTAGTTACAAAGAATAGTAAATATGGATAGAAGCAAAATTGTTAGCTTAAGTTAACGATTTACGTTTTAAAGCATGATTCTTGACAGTTTTTGGGCGAAAAGTAAAATCATTCATACTCAATCTTTTTTCGCCCAAATCTCAATGATTGAGTGAAACATAAATAGCAATTACTAAAGCAATAGCGATGAGACAAGATAGAAATAAAAACCAAATAAGAAGAAATTCAGATGAAGAAGAGTTCGTTCTTCCAGGATTTATCAAAAGCGATATTTCGATGTTTATAAGCGGGAATATATTTTATCAAGATAATGGAAACGTAATTTTGGACTCAAATCGGTACAGCCGATTTTATGCCTCTTGTGGAAATATAAATATAATGAAAACCAATGTAAAAATACTTGAAAAACACGATTGTTGACGAAGAGGTGAAAAGACTGAGTGCCCACCTGCAGGAACTCCTGCAGGAGTTCCTTGACCCTTCCATCGCTATCTTAAGAGACGAGCAAAGAGCCGTAA
This sequence comes from Artemia franciscana, assembly GCF_032884065.1. Taxonomy (NCBI): domain Eukaryota; kingdom Metazoa; phylum Arthropoda; class Branchiopoda; order Anostraca; family Artemiidae; genus Artemia; species Artemia franciscana. Next base: position 33,221,388 of record NC_088874.1, on the reverse strand, counting down.
AGCGCCGCGAGAAATTTAAAAGGGCAATGAAGAAATATGTTGGATTTATTACAGTCCTGTGGTGGCGCAGTGGGTTTGACCTTAGCTTGGTAATACGGGACCCAGAGATCGAATCACGCTGCAGGAATGCACTACAGGGCCGACGCAGGGACCTTAGTAGTCAAGAAGCGTCGTTAATTCTTAAATAAAAAATTGGATTTATTGCACTCAACGCAGATGGTTCAGTCCGGGAGGATGGGACTGCAGGATGTGCCATCAACTAGAAGAGATAAGAGTTTTCAAAATTGAAATGAGAAGAATGTCCAAGCCGAACTTGAAGGGTTATTAAAAGCTGTAGAGATGGTCCTCTCCAGCTTTAAATCCACAGACAAGATCGTGATTTACACCGACTCTCTGACCAATTTAGATTATCTGGTAAGCACAAAGGCTCATAAGAAAGAGCCGTTGGTAAGACGCCTTCAAGATACCATCATAAGAGCATCAAAGAAAGTTAAGGAGTTAAAGTTTATATGGGCACCAGTTCACACGGCCATATATGATAATGAACAAGCAGATTATGGAGCTGGATATGCGACGACTAACCTGACTGAGAAATTTGAAACGATTAAGTATGCCAAAAAGACTCCTGAACAATTATTTGAACAGCTAAGGCAAAAGAAGCTAAAATATGATCCAGGTTTAGATATACTTGATGAAAACACGACAGAAAAACAGGAACAGAAAGATTCAAGCAAGAAAAAGAAAGATCAAAAACAAAATTGGAAAATTTTATTTACAGAATTTCAGGGGCTGATGACAAGTATGAAAAAATGTAAAGAGGATTTAACACAGATTCAATTCAAACTACGAAAAAATCAAAACTTTACATTAAACCCTAATTGAGAGAATTTTGTTGCTTGAAAAATTTTCGATTACTTTGAATCGGATTGAATTGTCACTGGGTGTTGTGACTGATGGAAAAAACTTCAAAAATCAAAGTAAAAATGAATCTGTTTTAATGTTTAAAAAAATTATTCTTTGGATTATTTTTCGAGGTGTTTCAAATGTGTCTATCTCGTAGAAAGGGTCTTCAGATCGGGGAGCTCTTTAACGTTGGCCTGCCATAAGAAGGGTCTTACTATTTTGTCCCTAATCTAGCAAAATTAACTACTTTATCGATAATTCATAACAAATTATTCTTAACGTTTCATACCTCAAATTTACATACCTTTCAAAATTTAAACCCGGTCGTTCTGTCTAAAAGTGTGCTCTGCTGGGTATTTGATACCCTGATTGGCGTGCTTAGTTGGGAATCCTTTGTCCGAGGGGCACGGGTTCGACTCTTGGCGTCACCGGTTATTTGGTTTGGGATAGGGGTCTGTGGTATGACTCTATAAGCTCAGCCAGAGTCAACTAAGTTCTAAATGGGTACCTGGAGAAATCTGGAGAAGGTCAACAGGAATGGTGTGCGAAGGACAGGATGACTGGCCCCCAGCCTCCGATCACACTTATTGGCTGGAGGGCCACGAAACAGAGATCAGCACCACCGGTTTGGACCTTGTGGGTCTATTGCCTTCAAAGTTACTTACTTACTATACTTTGATACCTGGGTCACTAAATACCAGGACCCTTTGGAATATAAAACAGAGGACTCCATATAAGGAGCTCCTGGGAAACAGTATCATTTAAATAATTTTTCATCTCTGACATTTACAACTGGTTCAGTGGGAAAAGGTCTCTGAGAAGTTGGTTCTGCCTTTTTCCTCGATTTGAGTAACCTCAGATGCTTTACAGCAAAGGGTTCTTGCTCGCCCTGCAGATAATTCCCCCTGGACAATCCCTCTGGAATGTTTCCACCCGGACAGTTCCATCGGATAAAGAACTTTTATAGACAATTACCCCACGGAGAATTCTCGCCACATGCGATTTAGCAGCCAAAGTCTTTTTTCCTAATATAATTTAAATGGCATATTGTCAAACTCTAAGTCAAAACCAACACATTAAAAGGACAGAATCCCTTATTTCAAAAAAGGAAGCAAACTATTTTCTTTAAACTTGATCTTACCCTGCTATGATGACTCAACCCCCAGAACCCAAAACACAAAAAAGAATTAGGAGAAACAAAAATACAAAAACAAAGCCTATAGGATATTCTACGCCATGGATTCTAATTGTAAATTAAAAGTAAGTTTTTTTTTCACTGAAAGTAAGGAGCGACATTAAAACTTAAAACGAACAGAAATTACTCCGTATATGAAAGGGGCTGTTCCCTCCTCAACGTCCCGCTCTTTATGTTAAAGTTTGACTCTTTCTCTCAACTCTACTTTTTAAAAAATTAAAAAACTTTATCGTAAAGAGCGGGGCGTTGAGGAGGGAACAGCCCCTTTCATATACGGAGTAATTTCTGTTCGTTTTAAGTTTTAATGTCGCTCCTTGCTTTCAGTTAAAAAACTTGTTTTTTTGTTTAATTTCTGAACGTTTTTGAATTAATGCGTATTTTGATTTTGGCTCTCCGCACATGAACACTTAAAACGAAATTTGCATATGGTTTTTTTTTGTGCTAAATGGCTTTCTCATAGTTTTGATCGGACGGTTTTGAGAAAAACAGGAGCGGGAGAGGAGGCCTAGTTACCCTGCAATTCTTTGGTTACTTAAAAAGGCAACTAGAACTTTCAATTTTTTACGAACGTTTTTATTAGTAAAAATATACGTAACTTACGAATTGACTTACATAACAAACTCCTATATTCGTAATTTTTTTTTACGTATATAAGAGAGTTCGCCCCCTCGTCAATACCTCGCTCTTTACACTAAAGCTTAATTTTTGTCCCAATTTCTTAAGAATGACCCCTGAATCACAAAGGCCGTAGAATAAATAGTCGAAATTACTAAAAATACTTTAGCGTAAAGAGCGAGGTATTAGGAGGAGGTGAACGCCTCATATGTGTTATAATTTCTGTTCGTTTCAGGTTTTAATGCTGCTCCTTACTTACACCTGAAAAAAACTTTTTTTTTAGTTATTTTCTCATTGTTTTTATTTTTTTTTTAATAATGCTAGAAAATCCTGCAGCCCCTTCATGGAAATTTTCTTCCCTCATAATAAATTCCTCCATGGAAATATCCTTCCACCCTCTAGATCCTTACCCCCTTTCCCCAACCCCCCTTTAACGTGAAAAATTCTCCCTGAAAACGTCTGTACACGTCCCAATAACTATTACTATATGTAAAGAATGGTCAAAGTTTGTGACTTTCAGCACCTCTCCCGGGGACTGTGGGAGATTGAGTCGTCCTGAAAGACATAATTATTAGGCTTTTCGACTATAATGAACAAAATGGACATTTCAAAATTTTGATCCAGTGACTTTGGGAAAAAATTAGCGTGGGAGGGGGCCTAGGTGCTCTCCAATTTTTTTGGTCACTTAAAAAGGACACTAGAACTTTTAACTTTAGTTAGAATGGGCCCTCTCGCGACATTCTAGGACCACCGGGTCGATACGATCACCTCTGGGAAAAAAGAACAAAAAAAAACAAATAAACACGCACCCGTGATCTGTCTTCTGGGAAAAAAATACAGAATTCTACAATTTTCTCAGGCTCGTAACTTTTGATGGATAAAACTAAACTTTATGAAACTTATATATTTGAAATCAGCATTAAAATCGCATTTTTTTAGAGTTTCGGTTACTATTGAGCCAGGTCGCTCCTTGCTATAGTTCGCTACCACGAACTGTTTGATTTGAAGGAAATACCTCCCGCAGATAGTTCTCCCCGGCAAAATTTTCCCTGCAGAACATTTCCACCCGGACAGTTCCGTCGGATAAAGAACCTTTACAGACAATTACCCCACGGAGAATTCTCGCCACATGCAATTTAGCAGCCAGTTTTTTTTAATATAATTCGAATAACATATCGTCAAACTCCAAGTCAAAACCGACAGATTTAAAAGGACAGAACCCCTTATTTCAAAAAAGGAAGCTAACTATTTTCTTTAAACTTGATCTTACCCTGCTATGATAACTCAACCCCCAGGACCCAACACATAAAAATAATTAGAAGAAACAAAAATACAAAAATAAATCCTATAGGATATTCTACGCCATGGATTCTAATTGTAAATTTGAATATAGTTGGAATATTCCAGAATCCCTTCTTTTCTTCATTCTTTTTCTTTGTCTTACTCTCCCTTAGGCTGATAAATTTTACATATGGGTGAATATTTAGGGGGTGACTGTCTGCAAGAAGATTTTTATTAGGTGGGAGAAATTTTCTGGTGAGGGGGAATTGTCCGCAGGGGTGAGGAATTTCTATGGGGATTTCCTGGCAGAATTCTCTTGGGAGGAGAACTTTTCGGGAAAATTGCCGGGTACCATACCAGAAATGGCTCTGGAGGATCTTTATCCTTTTTATGGACGATAGGAATAAACAATGAGGACACTTTATCAAATACCATATTCATTTTTAATTGGCATTTTTTTATTGATTAATCGAAAGGAATATTGGTTAAAATTTTCCTCCTTAATAATTATGATTTTGGCCTGCTATGTATATTTGGAGCAAAATTTCTAAACAAACTTTTAATTGTAGTTGTATAATGCAATTTTGGATGGAGCGATACAGAGAATATTATTTAAAAAATGGATTGAAAATCGGCATGATTTTTGGGTTTCTATTGGACTGAGGCCATTCAGATTCTCACTATGGTATAGCCTTGAGTAATCTTGTTGTGTTACATTTTATTTTAATTCCCATCTATTTGAATACTTGCATTCTGATTTCCTTTATTCAAAAAGTTCTGATATACTAAAAAAAAAAAAAAAAAAAAAAAAAAAAAAAAAAAAAAAAAAAAAAAAAAAAAAAAAAAAAAAAAAAAGACATCAACACTCAATGTAGCCAAATTTTTCTCCAGTAAAGGGTTCCGTTTTTTTAGTCTGGGGTTCCAGTCTGGTTCCGTTTTTTTTATTAAGCTGCTCTTTGTGACCTATAATTTCAATCTGATCAACCTTAAACAAACAAACTTTTCACACCAAGAATCAATGCAAGCATACTGTTTTTTAGCATTTTCTGTCCCTGATGTGCTCCACTTAGTCCCCCTAAGTATAAACTCAGAACCTACTTGATCTTTCCGTCCAACATTCTCTCGGAACTTTAGTTGGGTCCCTTAAGCCATTAATTTAAGCCCTTGGACAAGTCAGGCATTGCAGATATGCCCCTTTGACAATCTAGATGCAGGAAGTGTCTTTTTATTTAGTTTAACATCCCGTACATCCATCCTACTTAATACCTTAGAAATTCCTAACATATTACAGATACGTTCTCTTGACAACCTGGACCCATATAACGTCTTAGGAATTAGTCCAATATCTTCCTAAATATTCCCTAGTATCCCTTGCTGTTCCTGAGATATTGCAGATCCGCCCATTTAGACAACCTGGAAGCATATGAAGTATTGTGTTTTGATATATATCAACATGCACAGAAAGCTTCAACTTAATACTTTTATCCGCACTTGAATTTTGCAAATACACCATTTTTACAACTTGAATGCACAGTATCTTTTGATTTACTCCAACAGCCCCCTCAGAATGCCTTGTCAAATATAAATTGAAAACCCTTCGTTGTTCTTGACATTTTGCTGATACATCGTTTCCACCACTTGGATACATTTTGTATCTTTTTACTTTGTTCATCATCCCTCCAGCATTCCCTGATAGTTTTAAATTAGCACCCTTAGCCGTCTCTGAAGAATTGTAGATACACCTTTTCAACAGCCTGGATGCAAGTAATGGCTTTTGATTAAATTAAAGTCCTCTTCGACATTCCCTGAAAGTTTCTGCTCAGTTTGATTAGCAATTCCAGAGACATTGCAGATACGCCTTTTTGACAACCTGGATGCATATAGAGCAATTTGGTTTAGTTCAAAATTTCCTAAAGAATCTCTGAAAGTTTTAAACTAATATCCTTAGCTGATTTGGAGATATTGCCATCCTGACCAAAATGTTGAGGAGGATAAAAAGTGATATTTTTTTTTATTATCCTGACCATTTTGTAGAGTTATCTTTCCAAACTTTACTTGATTCATTAATATAATTTAATAATCGGCAAATATCAGCAAACAATCATCTTAGTTATTAAAAAATATATCCAAACTTTCAATATTTTATGTAGTAATGGAAGAGGACAATTATTCTATCATTACGCATGAAGTGCTTTTACTATTTGAAAATTTTCATTAGAAGGACAAGAGCGGCATAATTAATTTTACTGAAATCGATGGGGTGAGAGTTCAATTTTTTTCAGTTTCTTTACTAGCTAAAAGAAAAACACTGTCTTTTAAAACAAATTTTAAATATCCTAATCACTACCCTCTCAAATGAACACTACCCTTACAACCCTATATATGCTATAGCCTTCAACTAACCCTGGTGCAATTGATGTCTAAGCCGCGTTGGAATTGTGTTTACTGTTTATTGTACAGTAGACTTTGCTCCGGCTTGGTTTTTAGCGGGTAGCCAGTGAAGGATGACTGCCTGTCATTTTCCTCTGTGCATTCCTTGCCATTGAGTCTTGTGGGGTAACAGGATATTATGTTTATGTATGTGCAATTTGCATTTTTTATTTTTAAGATCTGAGTTCATTTTTTTTTAATTTGGCATTTTTTAACCCTATTTGGTTAGGCCAATACAATAGAAATTGGCGAATATTTATTTAAGTTAGAATGGATTACCACTAATAATAATTTCTAACCTGCACTACTGAGCTTTCAGTGGCGCTAATACAGTAGGCCTTTCTCTTTTTTTATTTTCTAACCTGCACTACTGAGCTATCAGTGGCGCTAACACAGTAGGCCTTTCTCTTTTTTTATTTTCTAACCTGCACTACTGAGATTTCAGTGGCGCTAATACAGTAGGCCTTTCTCTTTTTTTATTTTCTAACCTGCGCTACTGAGCTTTCAGTGGCGCTAATACAGTAGGCCTTTCTCTTTTTTTATTTTCTAACCTGCACTACTGAGCTTTCAGTGGCGCTAATACAGTAGGCCTTTCTCTTTTTTTATTTTCTAACCTGCACTACTGAGCTTTCAGTGGCGCTAATACAGTAGGCCTTTCTCTTTTTTTATTTTCTAACCTGCGCTACTGAGCTTTCAGTGGCGCTAATACAGTAGGCCTTTCTCCTTTTTTTTATTTTCTACATGATATATTGAACCACTAGAGATCAGCTTATTGCCACATTTCTTATTTCATTTATTAAGAAAAAAGACCAAAATTAGCTAGCAAATTAATAGAAAAGATAGCCATTCAATTGTTTATTTATCATGGAATGAAACACATCAAAATCACCAATTTCAGGACTTAAAAATGAATAAAAATAAGTGCACAGCAAGACTAGACCAAACAGAATAGCTAACCTACGTAATAAGAAAAATCGAATATAATTCCGAATTTGATTTTTTCTAGTAAAACCAAAAAAAGAATAAATATTTACAAATGATGGGAAGGGGGCTGTGAATCTTTTCTCTTATTTCTACTCTTATTGAAGACCTAGTAATAATGAGATTTAACTAATACCAAAATTTGGGGCTAATTCAAACTAATCAGAAAAGTCAACAAAAATCTGATGACCTCAAATTAGCGGTAACTAAATATCAGTATTAGCAAGGTCTCATTGCAAAAGGGCCTTAAGACATAATTGCCTGCAAAAAGAAAGTTTGCTTAGATGACCAAGTCTCGGCAGTAATTAGATATCAGAAGTTTTAATCATTAACGACTATTTCTGAGGGAAAAGCTGGATATAAATGAGAAAATAGGATTGTTGGGGAAAAAACGAGACTTCTAAATATTCATGAGAAACAAAGAAGTTCGGAAATAATATATTCAACCAAGGCCGTATCTAGGGGTAGGGTGTTAGATACTGGACCCCCCCTCTCTCAAAAAATATTTGTCCGACTCAAAAAACATAAAAACAAATTATTAATGCGTTTTTCAAAATTTATTTCTACCTCCCCGGAAAAATCCTGGATACGAATCTGGGCTCAACCAAACGATTGCTTTGTTCTATAAAGTGCACTATCTCTTTTGAGTTTTGCATGTAAATGTTGCATAACACCTTATGAATTACCTCAACTGAAGTGCTATTAGAAGTTCCTTTTACCTTAAATCGCAAAGAACTTCAACTGTGAAGTAGCTATGATTTTTACTGAAGTTAGACCTAGGAAAGACAGAAAAAAAAATCATTCAAGGACGTCAAGAAATCCCTCAAGGTCAATATATCGACAATTACATAACAATGGCGTCATTTTTTCGTTTGCCGGTTTAAAAGACAGGAACGGTATTGAACTTTTTTTACAGTGAGTCGAACCTTTCCAATCCAGTTTAATTCATCATTTGCATTTTATCTCCTTACCATTACCATTTGCCTTACCACTCCTTACCATGTTATCTCCCTAATATTTTATCTCCTTAGGATGTTAACGAGGATTTTCTCGCATGTATAACATCTTATCAGTTGATTTATCCTTGATATCATTAGAGGAAACAGATAATATTTACAAAAACGCACTTTTCGTAGGACGCAAGATGCATGGTTTGAGACAGACAGCAACAATAAATACAACTGTTTTTTGGTTTTTCTCTCTTTTTTTACCGTGTAACAAGGGGTATCTTATACCCTTGACACCCCATCTATTCAAGTGGCAAACCAAAAACCAACGTTAATATAATGCGTAAGATAGAAAATAATTCTGCTTTTCGTTTTTATTTTCTAAAAAACAGGAAGTTACAACTTTTAGCATCCATCCAATTAGCAATCTTGCACATACAATACACATTTACAGAAGCGGCGGTGGGAGACGGGTTGGGGGGGGATTTACAATTTTGAAACTGTCTGACTGTAACAAAACATAACAAGATATTAACCATGAAAACGGCAAAAGAACAATACCATCAAAGGACATTTTGGTCAAAACTGAGGGGAGAGGCATTTTGGACCAATCTCGCCGAGAAATAGTCCCACCATCCTTCCACGTCTATGCTTGAGCAGATAGTGAAATCTATCCCGTAAAAAAGATTTGCAGTGCATGCTCTTACATGTCTAATTAAAGGCTGGGTTTTGACCGTAACTCAGCGACTCCTTGGGAACGCAAGAAATTTGTGGTAAGATTTTCACATGCAGTTACAAGGTTATAAGGAGGCAAAGAGCGACACAATTCTTAGGAACAAAAACAGGGGCATAATCGGACCTACAAAATAATGTTCAGAGACTATAATATAAGCCACAACAGCGTGAAGTACTGACAAACGGTAATTGAAATTAACTATTGGATTAAAATGACTACTTCTATGATCCCTATTTCACTTCCTTCTTTTTACAAAGATAGCTCTTTCGACACCGATTTATTCTTCAATCCGTGAAACATTTTAAAATGTTGAAAGGATAATGAAGAGAGAAAGAGAGATTCTAAATAAAACATTGGGATTCAAGCTTACTCAACTACAGTAATTAGCACTGCTAAAATGTCATAGTAATATGATAATATTAGCATTGCTAAAATACCTAAAATATCGACTAGAGCATTGGCCCAAAAATACTAGTAGATTCTCATTTGTCTTGTTCTTCAAAGGGAATGAGGAAAGGCATATTTTTTTCCTAGGGAAGGGGGAGTCAAGACTGAAAATGTACATTTTCGGTGACTATTGTTAAATTTTTCGGAGGAAAGCATTTTAATAAGATCAAATGTTAACGCGAAGAAGTTTTAAGGCTGACAAAAAAGATAGAATATTCCTTTTTCCAAGCAACACAGCTTTATTACAGCATTCTATCGGACACTTCGACGCAAGCGCCAACCAGTCCATACTCAAGGGTAAAATATGGAAATCAAGATTCACTCTGTCCCCTCTTTAAACGTAATAAAAGGCAAGTCAAAATACCGAAAAATTACACATCCCGAGTTGTATGACGACATTAAACAATTTTAATACACATCAGAATCGAACAACTCTGTGAATAAATGATTAAAAAGGGTGACCAATATCAGTCACTTAATAGAATATATTATCGTTCGTTCCTTTTACTGCATTCTGTTTTCCTGATTAAAATAATTCTAGATTCAACGCGAGGCAAAATAATGCGTCTTGCCCAAGAAATTTGCGTCGTATAAAAATAGCGATAAGTGAAAAAACAATTTTGAACGAAAATTTTTCAGACTAAACGACAAACACACAATACACATCTTGCAGATTGTCGCTATGCAATTCTATTAGTTGCCACTACAACTAAAAGTACAAAACAGCGAAAGCCAAAATTTTCATGACAAATAAAAGCCTTCCATTAAGCTTCTTTTATGGTCAATTCACACATAGCGAAAACATTGTCTCCCAGCCTGGAAAAACTGTTACTTGGCTAGAAAATATATTATTGTTTGCTTTTGTTTAAGTGAAACGAGACTAACTGACAATTTTCACTATTATTCTTAAAAACACAGACATATGAGGTAATAACCCATCTAATGGTATTAAACTTTTAAAATCCGAATGTTGTTAATTAAATGCTATGATTGTTGCTAGAATAGCGTATGGAGCATTTTTGCTAGCTACTATGTCAAGAAAATGCCAAGAAAGACCCTAGACTGCATGTTACGTATCTAAAGTAGCAGTGTTTACATCTCCGTCATTACGAAGAAATCCTGGGAAAATTTTTTGATAGGCCTTCAAAGAAAATCCAGAGCAGTGTGGAAATCAATTCACCGTCTTTCAAGAGGCAGAAAATGTTCCCGTCACTCATTATACTAAAGGATTTAACCCCCTTAACAAAGTAAATATTAACGTTCCTGGAGTATCTCTTGGCCATACGTACTATATCCCTGAAAAGGGCAAATTCCACTTGGCTAAGCTGGAGCTTTTAGCAAAAATGGATTCTATGATGAAAGATACATCTGTCAATAAGCTGAAGTTTGGAACAGATAAGATAACGAACGGTGCTTCCAGTGATTTAAAATTACAAAAACCATTGCTAAGCAAAAACATATGAAAAAAATATTCATATGGCATCCATATGAAGAGCACAACTTCAAGGGTTTGGGAAAGTCCGAACGTGCTTTTTCATGGCAACGGAAGCAATGAAACTGTTGGAAGCTACTGAAATCTGAACGCAGAGACTTTTTTAAAAACTTTAGCATTACAAGCGAGGGATTGAGGAGGGTCAGCCCCTTGTATACCTTATAATTTCTATCCGTTTTAAGTTTTAACGTTGCTCCTTACTTTTAGTTAAAAAAAACACGTTTTTCTTTTAATCATGACCGTTTTTAAATCACGCAGGGAAATCTCCCCCCCCCGAGGTGGGAGTTCGTCATAATAAGAATTAAAACTTTAAAATTGTTTCAAAAGGCTATTGAGTAGTTCCTTTTTATTGTATTGTTTTAGGGGCATTGACGCATTAAAATTTTCTATAAAATTCGGCTCTTAATTGAAGTTGGCGGTAATTCTTCAGGAAGAAGCAGATAATGATGAAAGCATTTAAAAAATTTATAAAATCTATCAATCTCACGAAAAAGAATGAACCGCTTAGATTTTGTAAATATTCACTCTAACGCTATTGATTCCACTTTCTGACGTTACATGTTTCTCCTCATTATTGCTGGCTAAAATGAGAATTCTTGGACTAGGCTATTCTCCATTTGGTAATGAAAAAAATATGGGAAGTTATTCCCACTAGAATTATTTATTTTATATAATCAAAATCAGGGATGCATACTCTCTGCCAATATCTTCGCATTTTCTTTCTTTTTTTAACGGAGCTAAATCGATTTGGGAATTTAATTGACTCACGAGTCCTAACATTTTAATTAAAATGGCATGATTCAAATATTTACGTATTTGTTATCGACTAACGTAGTACATCATTGAAAAAAAAGAATCACTTTTTAAGATTAAGTATTTAGTAACCTAACTAAAGGTTGATATAGGTCAATTTTAAAGCCAGTGATTTTATAAGTCAATAGACCATTTTGTTGCAAACCGAAAGAACGTTTTTCTTAGGAGAAGGACCGGCCATTATTTACGCACCTATAGACCCTTTAACACGCCACTTATCACTTAATAGACCAACAACCGCTTTAAGGTCGACATGCCGGTTTCTCCACGCTGACAGACCATTTTTTGCAGGCCAGCTAACCATTTATAGGCACCTAATAGACCGTTTTTTACAGGCCAACAAACAGTTTTTTACAAGATAAAATATTGTTTTTCACAGACCAGACGACCATTTTTTTTTCCGGCCAGGAGACGCTTTTACCAGCCTGCTTTAAATTACCGTTAAAAAAAGAATAAACACGCATGGTTAATTACAACTTGAAATCTAAAATACTCCTAACCGAATCACTACTACTCTAATGCTTTACATTTATAAATAACTCGTATGAAAATAAAATCCTATAGCAAAGAGACTTATGCCCTACTAATACAACGCTATTCTTGGCTGAACTGAGCAGAAATAACTGAAGTAAACATGTGGATAGACATTTAATAATGCCATTGCTATTTTAGAATTGATTCGGTTTTCTCAAATACACGGATAGGAAACATTTTTCATGTTTTCTGAATTTAAATCTTCTGCCAAGAACATTTCCATCATTAATAGCGTTGAAAGAAATAGTACATACTGCAACTTGACAGATTTTTAACAGCACCCGGCAGATTGCCCACCCGACGCACTAGCCGATTGAGCACTGCCTCCTTGCGGAAGATGCTGGGGTCCGATTTTGATTCCGTTAGCCTAAAAAAAGAGAATAACAAATATTTTATAACCCATATCCTACATTAAATCCATAATATATGAAGATATTCCACACATAAGGGAAAGAGGAGGAGTAGTTCCTCAAGACTAATACGAGAGAGACATAGGACATTTTAGCAAAAATCATTAAAACGTAAACGTATGAATCACTATTTTAAGAATAATAGCGTATTTTTTACAAACCCTCCCATGATGGTCACATCACTAAACAAACTCACCATTTCATCGGCAAAAAACGTATTATCCGATAATAAAATATCCTCTCCAACATATTTTACAAGAAACAATGGCCTTACTTCGTCCCTAGGTTCGACCAACCGTGAAGACTGTATCGTTAGAAGAAACTAAGTATGTCAACAACTTTTATTTTCGATTCTTTGACGGAGTGGAAGACCAACCGACACAAGTTTTGCCCTAATTTCATCTCTGGGAAAGGATAACACCGGATACTATATTACCTAATCATTTCTTTTATATTCTAAAGACTTAATATTTTCTTTGTATGCAGGGGAGGGGTGGAGGGAGGTTGAAATTCCCCCTCCAAGCATTGGTATTCTTACTTCGTCCTTGGTCTAGACTGAACTTAGAGAAGCTATCTCTCGATTAAAGTTTGAATAAATCATGAAAACTTTTGAGACCGAAAATTGTCCGATTCAAACAGATTCCAAGCATCATTTTTTTGAGAATTTTCACTGAATATTCTATGTTACCTGTGCGATCCATAAATGTATTAATGTTTTTCTAACAGTCGAAGGCAATAATTATAGCAGCACTTTCCTCTAGGTTTACCAATAGCGTTGAAGTTTGTCAAGCTAAGCTTCTTCACTGCCGTGCAAATCGCTAGAGTGGATGGGGGGGGGCATTAGCCTTCCAAACCTTGATGTGGTTCAACCTATATGCTATGAGAAGCTGTGACAATATACAGAAACTAGTAGAAAATATAATACGACAAAATTTGGCACTCGGTTAAAAAAAATCAGCTTTTTCATGCCATGTTATAACTTTTGCTAGATAAATGAGCGGTGATTATGTAACTCAACTTTCATTTAAATGCAACCCCTTCAACTCAACCACGTGGAAAATTAATTAGACACCAAATTAGTCCACTCCCACTCGTTTAAAAAAATATACATCTAAAATTGAATTGTCATGGGTTACTGATTTTGTACGAGTCCAAAAATATGCCAACAAACTATCTTCGTCTGATCGGTTCGAAACTTATATCCCTGAGAGCCTGGGTTAAGTGGACCCCAATGCATAAAATAAACCTCAGCAACTAACAAATAAAGACAATTTGATTTTAAGTCAAACTATTATCACTTGCAACAAAACAAATGTCGTTCAGTTATATTATTTAGTCAATTAGCCCGAACGGAAGTTGAGCTGTATCACAGTTTGTTCAATTAAATGAGACTGAGGTGAATGCGGAACGAGATGCAATAGGGTTGAGTTACAATGGAGCGTAAATAGGATTTTAAGCTAACTTTAAGACAAAATGCGATTTTCGGCAGTAAGTTTCACAGCTTTCTAATTTGAAAAAATGTATACTATGGAGACACTCTCCCTCCTTATGATTTTAATTACATGCAGTTTTATTCTCTTAGCACGGTGGGGCGTTTCATTCCGAGCTGAGCTTAACAAGCACAAATTAAACGTACGACAGCCTAGCTCTTGATGATATCCCATCATTGCATTTACAATTCAATACCAAAACTACCTATAATACCTCAATAATGAGTAAACCAACTTATAACTTTTCTCTTTTTATCGCTACAATTAATTCCTCGATAATTAGTCCTGTAAAACTTATAAAAAAAATGCAGTACAATCTGTTTTTTTTTTTTTTCAGAATGGTTCTGCGTAGAATACGCCCTAGAAATATTGCCAATTCAATACTTAAAGAAAAAAAACTACTAAAAAATAATAGAATGTGTTGTAGGATGGTAATACTGCCACTCACACACCTCCTTAATAGATACAGTAAGACGAGACACATGAAAAAAAAAAAAAAAAACAAAGTCCTGTAGTGACGGAGTGTGATTGACCTCAGGTTGGTAACACGTGATCCAGAGTTCAAACTTAACTGTAGTAACACGCAGCACAGCTCGTACGACAGCCTAGCTCTTGATGATATCCCATCATTGCATTTACAATTCAATACCAAAACTACCTATAATACCTCAATAATGAGTAAACCAACTTATAAATTTTCTCTTTTTATCGCTACAATTAATTCCTCGATAATTAGTCCTGTACAACTTATAAAAAAAATGCAGTACAATCTGTTTTTTTTTTCAGAATGGTTCTGCGTAGAATACGCCCTAGAAATATTGCCAATTCAATACTTAAAGAAAAAAAACTACTAAAAAATAATAGAATGTGTTGTAGGATGGTAATACTGCCACTCACACACCTCCTTAATAGATACAGTAAGACGAGACACATGAAAAAAAAAACAAAGTCCTGTAGTGACGGAGTGTGATTGACCTCAGGTTGGTAACACGTGATCCAGAGTTCAAACTTAACTGTAGTAACACGCAGCACAGCTCAAAATTCTATTTCGATGATGAGATTATGTAGTAAAACCTCTTTACTAATCCAAACAAGAAAAAGAAAAGGGTGTGGACAAGGTATTTTGACTGTGGCCCCCAAACATATAAGAAATAACATAGCCAAAATACGAGATTTTAGGCGGAATAATTGATTAATTTAGCTAAATTAATAAAACTAAGAACAAAAATATTGGTTTATAAGAAACTTTTTTGATTTCCAATTTTCCAAACTTCTTTCTTACTTTTTTTTTAAACGAAATTCTGAATTAAAGAGTCTATATTTGACAGTTCTTGCCTCATTGTATTATTTGAACAAAATAAAAATCACTATATTACATTTGTGGTAGCGGCAAACTTCAGGGGAAAAAATACTAGGGGTTGTATGGTTACAACAGATAGTTATTTCCCTTTGATCAACATAGACTATGTCTTGGTTTTGTAAGTTTGAATATCAATCTAAAGGGCGTTTTCGCTCCCTGATTCCATCTATTTGAAAATCGTGAAGAAAAACAAGGGGAAAAAACATGTTCTATGCTTTAGGACTTTTCCGGTAATAGTCTATATTCTCAACTTACATTGTTGGATTGTCAAATAGGGTTGAAAATAGGGTTTATGTAATCTGCAAAAATTGTTAGCTATGCAAGATTAATTCTTTAAAACAATAAATTCATTTTTAGTTTTTTCGCTTTGATTGTGTAAAACTGTATTTTCTTAAAATTGGAAACTGTTCAAATATTTTTTATTACAGTTAGAATTTGATTTCAGGTTCAAAATATTCGTGATCTTTTTAGCCTCCTTTACTTTTTTCGATTCTCCCCCTCCCCCCATATCAAATGCTGGAGCAAGTGACTGATAATCAACTTACCCTTCCAGAATTAGAGTAAGGCCTAAATACATCGACATTTGATACATTTGACGAAAATAACAATAAAACTTAACGGCACGAAAATTCAGAGGTAGATTTGTGTTTTTTTGAGGAACATCATGAACTAATGCATCGGTGGTTAATTACAGAAGCGTCAGTTCTGCGGGTCAATCTTGGAAGGGGGAGGGATTATAATTCCCCCCTGCATGTGGACATCGCTTGAGGATACTTCTGCTTTAAAAATGATAAAACTTTCGTTCAGATATTTATCAAATGAAGCACTTTTCAGGTATTTAGATGTTACCGTGAATGTCAGAAATAACTCTTTTCTTCTCCTTGGATTTAGTCAGCGTTGCCAGTCAATTTTTCCGGTTTAATGCACGGTTGATGATGACAGATTAGGTTAAATTAAGTTTAGTTAGGTCATGTAGGGTTCGGTTAGCTCACACCTAACTTAACTTTAACTTTTACCACCATAAATTGCATAGAAGTGAAAAAGCTGACTCGCAAAGCTAATTGAATCCAAGCAGAAAAAACGGAATTTTGGATATTCACCACAGAATTTCGATATTAGCCAAATTTCGGACATTCACAGTAAGACAGACAAATAACGAAATCCTGACACTATACCTGAAATCATAAAAAGACAGGCCCGAAACGAAACTTGACGCTCAGCATAGTCAGTAAATGAACAAATTTCTGATAACCAATAAATAAATAAAGACTTATTAAAAAATAATAATTAATAAATAGTTAAGAAACGATTAAGTGGGCGACCTTACCTCGTTATTTATGTCAAATACACCCTCTTGTATCTTGTTGTAGATCTTTGTAGCCGTATTTATAAAAGCCTCTTCTACATTGGCAGCCGTCTTAGCCGAAGTTTCCATAAATATTAAGCCATGCTCTTCGGCAAAAGCCTCTCCTTCCTCCCTTTTTACTTCGCGTCTTGATTCTAAGTCACTGAAAAAGATAGAAATATATTTGACAAAAAGAACAAGAACAAAAATCACACTCCACCACATTTTATTTTTTTTTCTTCCGAAAACCCTAAAAGTTCGACCAGAAAAATTCGAAAATGTATTCTGTAAAACTGTGGATACATGAAAAAAATGAGGATACAAGATTAAATTTTGAACTTAGCATAACAAATTTTAAGCAGAAATTTTAAATTTTAAGCAAATTTTAAATTTGGAGCAGAGAGCTCTTTAAACGATATTTCTTTTTCTTTAACATTCAGAACACTCATTAAAAAAAGAAAAAGAAAGAAAGAACTATACGGAAAATCGGGCTGGAGAAAGCTTTTTCTTGTATGTCAAGATTCAACGTAAAAAGTTATATTATATTCACATATTTCAGTTCTTGAGACAAATTGCATGGCTCAATTTTATCAAGGTACCAAGAACAGTTAAAATGACACCTGAATGTTTGAATAGATCAACTGGAAACTTTCCGAACCATATATAGCCGGAATTTAATTTTCAGCGAGAAAGATCTCTCCATATGCAGTTTCGGGATGGTTTAAAAAAGAAACTTGGGTGAAAATTTTGCAAAAACTTATGGCACCATCTAGCGACACCCAGACAGATGGCACCAAACAGCTCAAGAAGTTGTAAGCTTCCTGTTTAAGTGGGATTGTCTTTGAAAATCAAAAGATTATTAATGTTTGAATCAATACGAAAGAGACGCATTGCCAAAATTATTAGGTTTCTAATAATTGAAATATTTGAAAATTGGAAAAAACCTAATAATGGAAAATTGGATTAATCACTTCCATTCCAAAAAAGAGCTATTAGAGATTTCTCTGGTGTGAGGGCGATCAACCTTAAGCCAAGTTTATAGGAGTTCTGTTGTTTTTGTGGCTAAAAAATATCTATCGAAAGTAATTGGAAAGAAGCAATTCGGTAACATCCCGAAGTGTTGAGGTATTCACTATCTCATTAGTGTGCTTGATTTCATTTTTAAACATCTATATGAGCCTGGGAAATTGAATAATTTAATTACAATATATTTTTAAAAAGTTTCGATCTTGCTGATTTTTATTTATTTCTTGGATCCAAGTTATGATCCCCCAAGCAGCCTCTTGATTTGAGGCTGGAAAGGATGGTCTGGCGAGACATGTCCTATCTCCTTCGCTCAATCGATGGTAATATTTTAGTGAAAGGGCTGAAGAAGGCTCAATCCCCATTTTCTGACAAAAGTTGACTCACATAGGCAGGGTCGTATCCAGAATTTTTTCGGGGGGGGGGGGGGGGGTACGACAGATTTGCTTTTTTGGGGGGAGGGGGTATAGAAAACGCATCAAAATTTGTTTATATTCATTTTTACTACGTTTTTACGAGTCGGACAAACATTTCCGGGGGGGATTCAAATCCACTAGCCCCCCTGGATACAACCTTGCACATGGATGAGTTTCAGAGGTCATACTAGTGTTTCCAGGCATAAATGTAAAGCACAATAAGCAACAAGAAAAGCTCACCTTTTATTTCCTATCAGCATAATGACCATATTTGAATTTGAGTGCTGACGAGCGTCCTCAAGCCACGCTGTCAAGTGATTGAATGTGTCACGTCTTGTAATATCATACACAAGGAGCGCCCCGGCAGCACCTCGATAGTAAGACCTGGTAATGGATCTGAAGGCTTCTTGTCCAGCCTGCACGAAATTAAAATAATGAAAGAGTATAATCCCTGTTATTCACTCCAAGTACCTCTGCTGGACTTGATAATAAGGCTTAACTATAAACTTCCCAATCCAAGATATATTTGTAACTTTCTAGAGGGAGATTATTACTGAAGTTTGAACATAAAACAACTGAAAAATCTTCTAACACACACATCGAATTTACAAATAAGAAAAAAAGCCATGATGTCCAACAACAATTGTTGGACGTCCAAAACGTCCAAATATTCCAAGTGTTTGATGTCCAAAACGGCCAACAATAATTGTCATTTATATCTACACTTACAAAAACAAAAGAGAGATATCTTAGTCTCTTCGCAAAGGAGTGTAAGAGATGCCAAAAAGTTCTGTTTGTGGCGCAAACGGTATCATCCCCCAAAAGCTGGCGCCATGACTTTCTGATATCTACACACACAAACAAAATTATTCCTAATGTTAATTTCTAAATAGTTGTAAGATTTAAATTTCTGCATCACAAGCACAAATTTGGTTGGATTATAATGCCCATTTCTAAATAAAGTTTCAACTTCATTCAAGTAACCACAACCATACAAGCCGCAATGTTGCCAAGATCTCAATTCAGTTATAACATATCTATTAATACCTACAAAATGAGTTTCAAATTAAACTTCTTAATATATAGCAACTGAGCATTTAAATAAATAGTCTTATATCTTTTGATTTTTTTTTTCTTTTCCGACGGTTCTTTTAAACTTACGATATTATATGGACCTAGTTTTATTCGAAGTCGCACTGGTTTTTACTATTTGAAATTTATAGAGTTCCTAGTTCTCTATGACGTGAGACACAAATTCGGCTCTTTTATCTTGTGAAATAATTACTTCTTAATAAAGCACTCAAACGGATGTCACTATTCCAACTTATTACTAATATTTATGATCTAAGTTTCGGGTTGGGTGGTTTCGAGGATTGAAGGATTTAATAGTAGAAAACTTTATTATTAACAATAATTTAAAGAATTTATATAGCAAATCAACTTACAGGACCCCTGCACTAGTAACATTAAAACAAATATCTCATCAAACTAATACTATTGATATTATGAATTAATATTAATATTACTGATAACAAATCAACTTACATTAAGTAGTCCCTGTACTTCAAATATTGTTAACAATGTTTCCTCCTCAAAAGCACACCCCCGTCCCCTAAAGCACACCCCCGTCCCCTAAAAAGGAGCAAAGAAATACAGTTCAAAAGCCTATAAAGCGGGTTTTTGTGTGCAATATACATAACTATGACTAGCACAAACCTCACTTTAAAAGCTTTTCACTGTATTTTTACGGATTTTTGAACCATGTTTTTAGCCTTTTCTGATGGAGTGAAAGGGGGGGGGAGGGTTTATGGTCTATTAATTGACTGTAAAGGTTTAGATGAATAAAAGTAAGGAAAATTATGTGTTTTATGGTTTTAATAACCAAATACAGCTTCTTGTTTTGATGGGCGGTCACAACTTGGAGCTCCTTGATAACTCCTTGGGGTGCTATCCCATGCTTTGTTAAGCAATTTAAAAACATTTTTTTGGCGGGAGGGGGGTACATTTTTTGGCGGGAGGGGGGTACATAGCTAATGCGGGGAGGTGCAAAACTAACATTGATTTTTGTTGGGGGAGGGGGACACTGTAAACAATGTTTCAAGTGAAGGGGCACCTAATGTTAATATATATATATATATATATATATATATATATATATATATATATATATATATATATATATATATATATATATATATATATATAATATTAAAAAATGAACAGACATTATTTCTACACCATCCTAATAAAAGCTTACGCCAGATTTACCTCTCACTCAATCGGACTATCTGCCTTGGCTTTTTCTACAATTAGCAATGGCTTGATGCCCACAATTACTTTATTTTAATTCATATATTTGATTTTAGGCACAAATATATATATATATATATATATATATATGTATATATATATATACATGTATACATATATATATATATATATATATATATATATATATATATATATATATATATATATATATATATATATATATATATATATATATATATAAAAGGTAAAAGGTAAAGGATACGGCATTAGACTTTACAGTCCCTACCGGCGGTGCTGATCTCCGTTTCTTGGCCCTTCAGCCAGGAAGTGCAATGGGGGGTTGGGGGCCAACCATCCTGTGCTTTCGCACTAAAATCGAAACATAGAAAGAACCTACTATTTTCCCTTTTAATTAAAATACATCAGTGTTTATTACCAATTGACAATTTCTCCATAGCAACTAAATACTATGGGAAGCTCGGGACACTTACAACAAAAAAGTTCTGTCTTACAGACTCAATAGGTGCACTATTATAAATAGCCTAAAATTTTCTTCTTGATTAAGATAAATTCTGTCACATCATTTTTTCCGGCTCATCCTGTTACCACAAAATTTATGAACTTCAAAATATGCTATGCTTGCGGTAAAGTAAGCCAACAATTATTTTCTGAGCATTCAAAGAAACACAGCAGGTGTATTAAAATACCAAGAACAATGAAAATAAAATACGATCTTTTGAATTGGTTGCATGAAAACTTACCCAAACAAACATGTCTATAAAAATAAGGAAAAGCCGAACTTCAATATTTATAAAAAAAAAACTCCATTTGCAGTTCAAGAGTTTTCACTCCTTACATATTTTCCTCTATAGTGCACCTATAGAATACTTTAAAGAAAGATGAAATAGTAATTTTCGTTAACGAAAAGCGCTTTATGAAAATAAAAAAATCTTCAACAATAGATTTCTAAATTAAAAGTATTTTTATATGGAACAATTTAATTTAAACAGAAAGGATCATAACTAAGCTCAAATTTGGACAAGCTGACCTGGGGGAATATTATCTAGGATTTATTCTCGTTCTAGCCAAGTGTTAGCCCGCTAGACTTGAGACCCTTTGTCTATGAGGACAGGGGATTTGAGTCCTCGCGTCGCAGTTCATTTGGCTTAGTCGGAAACCAGTGGCGTGACTCTGTTAGCTACGTCATGGTCGATCCAGCTCTAAATGGGTACCTGGAGAAATCTGGGGAAGTTAAACAGGAATAGGGTTGCAAAAGCACAGGATGGCTAACCCCCCTCCCTCCATTACACTTTTTGGCTGAAGGGCAATGAAACGGAGATCAGCACCACCAAGAGGGATTGTAAAATCCAATGCCGTATTGCTCTAATTATTTGCTCTATACTTATGGATTATTAATAGACAAACCAACGGATAGAATGAGAATTAAGAACTGATCCCTCAAAATCATTTTTCAGCACTTTACAATCATTGGTTAAATAATTGAAAACCATGTCTGGAAGTTGGAGTTTCTCAGTAATTTGAGTCTTTAGACAAATTATCATATTTTGATTAGTTTGATTCTTTGAACAACAGATTTTCATTAATATTGCTGGTACTCATTGGCATAGCTAAGGGGGCAAGGGGTATGCTTCTTTCCAGGTACAGAATCTGTTGGGGCACCATTTAGCTAAACACGTTTTTTTGTATCTTCAGGGCGTTTAAATGCAGAAAAATAGGTTACAATCTCTATGTTTTACTGGTACTGGGATATTGGAAAATATTCATGACACCTTCATCTCTGATAGTGACTTTATCAGTACAGTTTTCTTCCCCTACTTGTTCTTAAATTGAATTCTCTAAATAGTTATTAAAATCAATACTAACTGTGTCCCAAATCTGTAATTTCACCTGCTTCCCGTCAATGGTTATCATACGAGCTCCAAATTCAACACCTGCAAGTAAAACATAATTATCACTAAAATTGTGCATGGGGAAATATTGCAAACACCAAATAATAGCCTATCAATAACCATAAAACTAAATAAGAGAAAATAGAGATAAACATTTCGTTCCAGGGAGGAATCTAACTCATTTAGGGGGCAAAGGGAGAAAGCTAAGGAAAATGTTAAATATTTAACCTGGTTAAATATTTAACCAGAGAGACAGCCTTTAATAAAAGTAAAAAATAGAAATAAATGTACTGTGGGAGTTCAGGACAAGATAGTTTGGACAACAGGTGGACACAGAAACAGGATTCGGGAGGGGCACCAACAGAACTTGGCTCCTCCAAAATGGTATTTTTCGATTCCTCAAACCTCAAAAAATTAGAAACCTCTTTCTGTATGGGACTCCATTGAAATAGTTTCAATGGGAGAAAGACCTCAAAAAGATTTGGGTTCTTATAAGTAAAAACATCAAACCCTTTGAATACTAAAATATTTAAATATTTTGTACTTATTTACGTTTTTGGTCTTTTGAAAAGGGGGTAGAGAGGATCGCCATACTCCTCACCCTCTCCGTCCCTTTGAAGACATTCCTACGACCATACAGCATATTAAATTTTCATAAAATTGCTGTATATATATATATATATATATATATATATATATATATATATATATATATATATATATATATATATATATATATATATATATATATCCCCCACAAAACTTCTCTTGTCCTAATCAAAGATTTGGACTATGGATTCTATTTATGAATAATTGAGCAATAATATTGACTAAAGTATAGGACAAAGATAAATTCCTACTAAAAAAAAATTCCAGAATTTAGGTTATCAGTTATGATGGTTTGTTTTACAAATTCTGTGTTAAGAACTGTGATGTCAGTATAGTGAAATATTGAATTTATTCCTCTATGATACAACCATAAAACGCAATTGAGTGCAATAAAATACAAGGAAAATACCTACTGTGTTAAAAAAGATCTTGATAAAGGGAGGAATAGAGATGGAAATAAGATCCAGCATTTATCAAATTTTATGGTTCGAAACTTGTATTCAATTTCGTATTTCCTGACTTGTACTAGATTTTCGATTTACAAAACTTTTATATTAGGCAAAAATTTCATAGGCCCCATCAAGACAAGCGAGCGGAAACTAGTTTCAAGCAGGTGTCAAGCCTGGAAAAAAAAACACCAAAAATATATGAATTACATGGAAAATATAAGGAACCTCGTATATAATTACACGGACCTCGAGCACTGCGTTATTTGAAGACTCCAGGCCCACTTGTAAATGTCAGGTCACTCAAGAAATTTGGAGAAAAGGCTGTTAAGACACAAAGTTAAACCTAACTAGTAGTAACTAGTAGTAAAACTACTAGTAGTAAACTAGTAGTTTTACTACCTAACTAGTAGTAAAACCTAACTGATGAGAAGACACAAGCACCATGCTCGTGACAAAACACCCCAGCCGTTTCTGTTAACACGTGAACTGTTTTTACACCTTCCATTATTGTTTCTCCAAAGTTTAACTTAGAGCACCTTTTTGAGGGGAGGAAATCTCCCAAGGACTATCCCAGGAAACCCTAGAAAAATCTTCAAGGAAATGTGTCATGGAAGTAAGATATTTGGAAGGCTGGGGACATAAATTGCTTTTAACATACATTTTTCAAGCATTACATTTTTAATAGATAAATTTATTTTGATTTAACAGTAAAATTATTACACATCCATCTACAAATCCCTACAAAGGCTCCATGACCTGAAGGAGGTTGATTATGAAAAGGTCACATAGACATAAAACATTTAAACTATACAAATAATTTAATTTAATACAAATGATAATAAATTTAATTTAATTAATTTGATTAATTAATTAATTAATTTAATTAATGATAATTAATTTAATACATGATAATTTAAATACAAAAGAAGATGTAAATCTGTGTAAATTATCATGCCTTCTGCTTTGGCAATATTCAGTCAAACTTTTTAATAAAATCAAAATTATCGATGACTACAACGCTGATTATTATGCTTTCGTGACAATCATAATTTGGCTAACGAGAACTTAATCGTTTTCCTCATAACATTTGTCATTTTTAAATGCATACATTTGTTTTTGTTTCTTTTTTTGTACCTTATGACTCACTTCGTGCTTTTATGACCTAATTTTAATGGAGCATGCCTGGGAAAATATATAATTATCAACAGAAAAAAGGAGATAACCCATACCAAACAATTAAAACCAACAAGACAGTAAAACCGTTAAAGATTAAAACCTAAACAATCAAAAGGATCGGTAAATACTTTATTTCATTTTGTTGGAATTGTGCCCGATAGTCATAATTGTCACAATTATGTTGTGACATATAGTCACAATTGTCAAGAAATCAAAACTGTGCACAACTATAATGCCAATTATGTACGCCGTCATAATTTCTTGAGTTGAACATTGTTCAACTTTAAAACCGACAAATTTTCGATTGATTAATCAGAGTTGAGAGTTTAGGCATTCTTTTTAAACTAGAAAACACAAGAGCTTAAAATAGTAGTTTTCCATCTGTATCGCGAATCTAGCGAAAGATAAGACGACGTTGTAATAGCAGAGAATAGTCAGGAACAAGTTAGTACTGGTACCAGCTTTCCAAACAAATTTCTTGATATTTTAATTTTTTCTTCTTAAATACAATCAGGATGTTAAATTCAAGAAAAACTTCATTTCATTTATGCAACTTGGCTAATTTTACTGGCGGAGGTGACAATGGTGTTTCTTGGGCATTAACAACATTTGAAGAAAGAAAGTGGGCCTATTCTAAACTACTTTAGACCAAGTCTTGTCTTACTACAAAAGACCCTTTGAATCTCTATAAGTGCATAAGATGGTTCATAAGAGTTAATTAAGTGAAATAAGAAAAAAAATAACCATCAAAATAGAGAAAAAATCTCAAATTTAAATTCTAGGTAAGTTTGCTCATTGTGACCCTTGCAAAACTAAGTTGAACCACCATTTTTATTGACTTAGATATACTAATTACTTGGTATTAACAATAGATATTGATTGGAAACTGTCTGTTTAAACTATACTTTTAATCTTTAAGGTGTGAGATAAGATCCTCCCCTAAAATTTTTGTGTTTAATTTTTTTTTGTAAATTCTTTCAATTTTTCTGGCAACGATTTTCTTGAAGTAGGTTTTCAGAAAAACTTGCTTCAAAGATTAGAAAGAAGTTTTTTTTGTTTTATTTTTGTTGAACCAAAAAACAACAACAAAGGTTTGAACTTTAACTATCTTGAGTAAAATAGGTCAAAAACGTTCAATGGTTCAGGCATGATTTTTGTTTATCAAACGTTACAACATTTTCTTTTCGACTTCAAGCATATCAGGTGAGCTAGAAAAGCATACTCGATTTGAAAAATTCATAGAAAAATACAGAGGCAGCAAATGCCTTATTTATAAACCAACCCTCTGTTAGTTTGCAACCCCTTTAAGTAGCAAATACGGTCGTATTCACAAGAATAAATATGCCAAAGCCTTATGGAGACAGATGGTTGGAGTGTTTGTTCCTTGATATGTGATGAATTAATTTTTTTAAGCCCCTATCTTTCAATTTCCAGGGGGGCCAATCTCAGGAGGAATTGATATCATTATACGCCTCACCATATCCCTAAATGTAAGGTTGGCTGTAATGTATCTTTCAAATACGTAACTTTACATAAAAAAAAAAGATTAAACATAAATTGTAGAAGAGTTTGATGTTAAATATTAACTTACCAGATACCATAAATCATCCAATTCCCCAAGGTGAAGTGATAAAGAGAGTAAAGGGATTAGAAGCAGCAGTCCCATAACATTGGAAAGATTAACATGAAGTAGTTCCTGCTTAACTATTGTTTTGTTTGTTTTTTTTTTAATTATAAAAATCTCTTTTTTAAATGAGCTGTCTTAGCTCAGTAGTACTCAGTAGCATTCTAGACTTATCCTTTGTCCATGAGGATAGGGGTTTGAGTCCTGGCATTGCTGGTTATTTGGTTTGAATAAGGGTCTATGATGCAAGCTATGCAAGTAGTTGACCCAGCTCTAAATGGGTACCTCAAGAAATCTGGGGGGGGGGAAGAACAGAGGTAGCATTGGATGATTTGCTCCTAACCATGCATTGCATTCTCGCCCAAAGGCAAAGAAACAGGATATTGGTACCTATGCAGACCTTTAGTCAGCATGCAAAAAAGTTTTTTTAAGCTTATTAATAAAAATGGAACTGATTAGAAAAAAGCAAAAAAATGAAGTTTTCATATTATCTACTGAAGTTCTGAAACTGATAATGAAACTGAAATTCACCTTCTAACAAAATTCCACAAAATATTTGTAAGCATCATACAATGTTTAAACAAGAAAAATGGCAATAAACTGTATATTTCACCTTTGCTCAAGAAGAAGAAGAAAATACATACCAATTGTTAAGTCATGGACAGGCTGAAACCTTTTGTCTGTAAATTGTAACAGCAAGCATGATTTTCCAACACCTTAAAAATAAGTAACATCATAAAAGAATAAACATGAGAAAATATTGTCAGAAAAAAAAACTTGTTAAAAGCCAGCTTTTTTTCTATTTTTTTTTACATTTTTCAGTGTTATAAGTGGAGGATATGCTACTAGTTCTATACACTGACAAAGGACTAGATTTTATGTGCATACATACAAATGAGCCTAAACTTAGAGGAATCAAAAGACTAGTGGAGAAGCTGTCCCAGGCCCTGAGACTCAGGGAAATAGATCCAGGATGTGCAGCACTTAACAAATGTGGAACACACTAAGTCCACCTAACCAAGCAAGATTTTAAATAAAACACAAACTGCAATATTCTGTGCTAAGGACTATGTCACAGTTTTTTAACTTTAAAACTTTAAAAACGTTTTTAACTTTTTTTTAAACAAGTTTTTTAACTGAAAGTAAGGAGCAACATTGAAACTTAGAAATTCAAAAGGTAGTGGTGAAGACTCCTCTGAGAATGTTGCTGATGAGGACTCAGGTCCTTGTGGCCATACACCTCTTTCTGTCAATTGTTTGCTGTAATATTTAAGGTTTAAAAGTGAAAAAAAAAACATTAATGGCAACATTTAGAGAGTTAGATACAGTTTGTGTGGTTGAGTCTTGGCATAATTTTAAGGATGTCCTGCAGTGCCCCTCCTTAGATAACTATTCCTTTTGTGCAATAAATCAAAATACTTTAAGAATAACTGGTATTATGTTGGTATGATTACATTTTATAGCCAGACGTCCCTTTCTTCTGCAGCAAGACTTGCCAGCCAATCAGAGAATATAGTGTGGTGTATATTCAAGAGAGAAAACACCTTTTTTATTGCTGGTTCTGTATATCTTGCCCATCAAAATAGTTCTTACTTGTCTGAAGACACATCAATTATGTCACAAGAAGAAAAATGGTTTATACAACAGATCTTTGCAAGGGACTGTCTGGTTGTAGTAGGTGATTTTAATGTATATGTTACTGTGAATGTCCAAAATATGCTGCATGTCAACATTCTCTGGTGAATGTCTACAAAAACATAGTTGCTTTGTGTGTGTCCAAAATATTTGTTATCTTATTTATTGCAACAGCTTAAACTTTTATGACACTTTGAATTGCACAAAAGACCCTTGTTTTTACAACTGATTTTGTCTGTGGGACACTTCCTTTGGTAGTGACAGCATATGCAGCCTTGCCCACTGCATGTCAAATTAGCTGGAGCTGCTTTTCTTATCAAAATTTCTTTAAAATCAATCTCATCCATTGAAAGTAACTTTCCTTTACAAATTACAAACTGATTACATGTGCAAAGCTGCTTAAAGGTACCATTTTCATTTGCACGTTTATATAAGTCAGATTTTTCTATTCCAAGAACAACTGTGAAAACATTTAAGCTATCTGTACAACCACAGTCAACATCTGTGATTTGTATTCATACAGCATCATCAATTTGAGCACATGGAAATTGTTTTTGTGGGGTTTGTAGCATTTTTCCTGATTGCAGCAGAAGATTTCCTATAATAGCTCCTCTTGTTATGGGAATTAACTTCTGTTTATCAGCCATTTGGACATCAGAGCATATCTGTGATTGTCAACATTCACAGGTGAGGATCCACATGCACAAGAATGTTATGAAATATTTGGTCTTTTGTTGATGTATTTGGTGTTTATTGATATTTGCTGGTGAAAGTCAGCATTCACAATTTTTTGACATCCATGGTAACATATATACTTTGAATTTACTAGAGGTAGCTCCTGAATAGTTTTTCATATGAGGATGCAGAAATCCTGCCAGGGGTCTTCAGAATGCCACAAAGCAGCAACAAATCAGTCTAGGAGAAAAAACATTGGGGGGAAAATTTATTAGCATATGATGAAGGAAATGGCCTAGCTCTCTGTAATGGAAGATTGGGCAAGGACAGAGTTAGAGACAAGTACACTTGCTTCTTAGGGCCAAACCCCACTGCCATTGATTATGCTTTAGTAGATTATGTATTTGCTGCTTGTTTTCTCCATGTGCTGGATTCAGGTCATTTTTTATAATACTTTCTCTCCAAATAGGGCATCTACTATTACTAAATGAAATAGTAGGTCATCTAAGATTACCTCTCTCCCACATATTAGCTGCACAACTCGAGCCATAGGGGAAAGAAGATCACATCATGATTGGACTGAGAAAGACACAACACTGTGTGCTTAAGGGTTGATCTTGAATAAGTTAAAGGTTTCACACAAAATTTCATTGGATCCCAAAAAAGTATCTGTGATAAAGACTGCTCTAGTCACCCTTCTTAGATTACTGATGATTTAGTAGCTTCAGTTGAAGCAAAAGTTTGTGAGAACAGATGCTTCACAATAGCAGGTCTATCAAACAAATTTCATGATGTATTGAGATCATTACTTTACAAAATTGTTTCTGAACACCTAAAGTTTAGGTAACTGTGCTCATGTTGGGTTCCAGAGCTCCTAACAGAGGACCACAAAATCCAAGGATTTGAGTGTGATTAAGTTCTTGACTCACTATCACATAAAGGGTGATGACTTAATGAGTCAGATTGAAACTGGAGACAAAGCATGGGTTTTACATATCACACTATAATCAAAGCAACTGAGCATGGAATAGAGACACACACACACACTAACCTGTAAAGGTGAAGGCCAAACATATTCCATCCTAGTGCAAAATCATGTTGCTATTGTTTTGGGATAGGCATAATGTTTTGGTGGTCAACTATGTGCAACAAGGAACCACTTTCAGTGCAGAAGCATACTGCCAAACCCTGAGAAAGCTCCATGGAGTGATTCAAAACAAAAGATAGCATGCTGAAAAAGGCAATTGTACTGCTCCATGACAATGCAAGACCAATCACTACAGTTCAGAGCTCCAATTTGCTGGCCTTTTTGGCTTGGAAGTTTTAGACTACCCAAACTAAAGTCCTGGTCTTGTGCTGAGCAATTACCATCTGTTCATCTCAAACACAATCTCAGTGACAACCATTACACTGATGAAATGAAAACAATGGTGAACTTTTGGTTATTGGAGCAGGCAGCAAGTCTGTATGAAGAGTTTATCTTAAAATTGGTTAAGAGGTATGATAATTGAACAAACTTGACAATTATGACAAAAATAGAGTAGTAAAGTATGTACTTTCTGAAAATAAATTTACTTTTCTGAAATAACCTTTTGTTGTGTATTTATGTTCAAACACACCTTACTTTAAAAACATATCTTGTAAGTATTTTGGATTTGTGGTGACTACAAATGGAAACGGGATAAAACTCATTAAATTGAGGATTTCAAATAGCTGCTTGTACTCTACTCTAACAAAAAAAAAGGATAATGGGAATTAAGATTATGAAGATGCACAAGTACTTTTCCAGTAAAATTCTAGACAAGTTATTTTTATGCTATCTTGGAAATATGTTAGATTAAGAAGAGGTTAGGAGGTTAAGAGAGGTAACTGCCCCTCCTGGGCCTTGGGTTGCAATTCCAAATTGTCCCCCTCCCCAGCTGAAATTTAGTTTCTTCAAAATCTTGTCAAAACTAATATAAGCCTGCATAATTCAAGTATCCACAGAAACAGGTCAGTTTTCTTTAGTATATCTTTACCTTTATGGTGCTATATGGCTCTTTTTTTCAATTTCCAATGTCATTTTTACTTGATTTGGGAAATTTGGCTTCAACTTTCCCCCACCTCCCCTCCTCCCAGGTTCAGACAAAATTATGCCCCTGTGCCTATTTGACATATATTGAACTTTAGAATCCCGTTGATAAAAAACAACATTATACCTTAATTTTCAGTTTTCAGTTTTGTTTTGTCTGATTTTAGTCCTGAAAGTGCAATTCCTGTTATTTGTGCTAAATTTTAAGCCATATTAATGAGTTTTTCTAAATTTACGAAATGTATTTAAAGACCTTTGAAACCCCATAAGTTGGGATTAAGGAAAGATGTTAAGCTGGAAGTACTTTCCTTGTGTTTCATGTAAGCAGAAGATCTATTTTGCAAGGTATCACTTATATCACACAAAAAATTTTAAAGTTCATCAAAGGTCAGTGCCCTCTAGAGGGAGTAGGAGTGGAGGTAGGTATTTCAACATACCTTCCTAAGACATATTTTAGCAACTAGATCTATTCCTGAAAGTTTCATTTTTCCAAACCTAACCTTTTTCCAAGATAGCAAAAAGAAGCTATCTGAAATTCTATCCTTTTTCATAACTAAAATTTCTAACAGTAACCCATTATGGTTGCAAAGGACTAGTATCTTCGGAAACTAAAGTCTCTGCAGTTTATATATTTTGAAAAAGCTCTAGTCTAGGCCTGCAAAATAATTTTAGTAGTTAAGTTTGGCATGTGCATTGTCAACCCAATTAATAAACCAGACCAAGCAACTCCATATTCAGTTCAGATACATACAACTAGATGTATCTGAGATTTCTATGATGTTCACTACCTGTCCTGCCTTGAAAAATTGAACTTCCCTCACTGGCTTATTGCTAAAAGAGAGGGGATATGATTATGGCATTCAAACTGCTCAACCATAAAAAAATTATCCCAATTGTCTTCCAGCCAAATGTCTATTTAAGAACAAGAGGACATGATCAAAAACTTTGAAAAAGCAAAGCAACTCACAAGTTACAAAGCAAATTCTTTTCTAATCAGGTGGTGAGTCTATTGGACTTATTAGACCAGGAAACAGTCTCTTCTACCAGTATTGATTCATTCAAATCATCAGTTGACAAGGAGTGGTGCAACAAGCCCTGGCCATTAATTTTGAACTCACCTGATAAGTTAGTACACTATCTTCACTTAAAACAACTATATGATCATTGTATCAGTGGCAAGTGTGATTTAAGGTAAAAGTACTTTAAGGTGACCTAGGCTCATCAAATATGCATCATTTGAGGATTATATAGATGATTAAGTTTTGATTAGAAATATTATATTTGCCTGACAACTGCCTAGCAAAAGTAGCCAACAATGAGATGTTGAATCCTTTAAAAAAAAACATAGCCAAAATAGATTGAAGTCCTGCTGAATAATGCAAGATTCTGGGATCACTCTTAAGGCTAGGGGGATTCTAGGGCTAGGTCATATGTGGGACCATTAAAAGGGGTGGATGGGGGTGAATTGTCACCTATATAGTTTTTTTCCTTTAATGTTTTTCCTTCAGAAGTACTATAAATCAATAGTTTTACTTTAGATAGGGATGGTGGCAGTGCCCAAAAAGCAACCATGATATATGAAAAAAGCCCAAAATAAGTAATGTAAGGGTACTACTTTTATTTTATTAACATGTCAAACAGTTTGTGGTAACAAACTGTAAGTAAAAAGTGACCTGGCTCAATAGAAATCAAAACTATAAAAAACAGAATTTTGATACCAATAGACACATCAAAAGAATCAAATTTTTATGCTGGTTTTAAATAAGTTTCATCAGGTTTGGTCTTACCCATCAAAAGTTATGAGCCTGAGAAAATTTACCTTATTTCCAAAAAACAGGGGAAACACCCCCTAAAAATCATAGAATCTTAATGAAAATCACATCATCAGATTTAGTTTATCAGAGAACCCTATAATAGATAGGTTTCAAGCCCCCATCTGCAAAAATGTGAAATTTTGCATTTTTTGCCAAGAGAAAGATCATGGATGCATGTTTATTTTTTTTCCCAGGAGTGATTGTATCAACCCAGTGGTCCTAGAATTTTGGGAGAAGGCTCATTCAAATGAAAATTAAAAGTTCTAGTGCCTTTTTAAGTGACCAAAAAAACTGGAGGGCAACCAGGCCCCCTCCCACACTCATTTTTTTTAAGTCACTCTTTATGCTAAAGTATTTTTAGTACTTTCAAAAAAGCTGTTTATTCTAATTAAACAGCCTTTGTGATTCAGAGGTCATTCTTAAAAAATTGGAACAAAATTTGAACTTTGAAAATTTGAACTATGTTGCTTGTTACTTAAAGCTGAATAAACTTGTTGTTTTTTTTTTTTATTTAGCCTAATTTCCTTCAGAGGAGAAATAATTCTAGACTATTACCTAGCCTTCTTGGTAAATTTGCTGTGGGCCATATAATTTAGCTAGGATGAAAGTATAAATGTCAGTTAATTCTTTTTTGTGCTCTTTCATAATTGCTTCTGGGCTAATTACATCTTGAGCCCATAAAGGAGCCCTAAAGGTATTTCATTTTTCTAACAACGCAAAGAAGTTATCAACACTAGTTAAGTTATTGAAAAGTGGTTAAAACATAGTTCTATCACTAGTTTATAAATCAGTTGTTCAAGAGTAATATATTCTACAAATAATTCTTTGTAATGATTCAAACCTCATTTATTAAACAACTCAAATATAAACTGTTTTCATGCCATTTCAATTTAACTGTGTTTTTTATGCTGTTGACAAAAATAGCACTGGATTTTTTTGTTTGAAACTTTGCTGTCAACATTTCAGGGTATATATTTGCACATTGATGGGTGGCAGGGGGGGGGATAAAATTTGGTAAATTTATAGCAAACAGTATTACTAGCTTTCATATGAAGTGAATATACAACTTGATGCCTTTTTTTATGCTCTACAAATATAATAATTGCTTTTAATGGAAATTCAGATTTAAGCATTTTTTTACCTCTTAAAAATGACCTAGATATGGGATATAAAAAAGGCTTAAAACATTGGTCTCAAACTTTATAACATTGGACTCAAATTACTGTTTCATTATAAATCCATTTTTTTAATGCTATACTGTCCACAAGCACTGATTTTCCACAATTAAATTGGATAAATAAATTTTAGCAATGTTTTGGTGTTTTCTTCTTCCTTGACATCAAATTTTAAATAAAAGCATGTGTTTTTGGTTGAAAATATGAAAGCTGGCTATTATAAACGCCAGTTATACTGTTTGCATTAAATTTAACTATATTAAATACAGCAATGGTTAGTTTACCTATTTAATAT
This sequence comes from Artemia franciscana, assembly GCF_032884065.1. Taxonomy (NCBI): domain Eukaryota; kingdom Metazoa; phylum Arthropoda; class Branchiopoda; order Anostraca; family Artemiidae; genus Artemia; species Artemia franciscana. Next base: position 33,187,266 of record NC_088874.1, on the reverse strand, counting down.
ATGCTATGCTTTACCCCCACCCACCTGATGTGCAAATATAGCCTATAGCCCAAATTTGTTTCTAAACTATTACAGATTTGTGATTTCAAATATCCTATTATTTTGTAAAAAAACGACCAAAAACTCATGATTTAATTGAAGTTTTGGCAACAAGGAAGAAGAAAACATCATAACATTGGAAAAATTAATTTATCCAAATTAATATTGGAAAATCAGTGCTTGTGGGTTATATAACATTTAAAAAAATGGATTTATAATGAAACACTAAGTTTGAGATCAATGTTATAAGGTATTTAAGGTTTGAGACCAATGTTTTAAGCCTTTTTTATACCCAATATTTAGGTCATTTTTAAGAGGTCAAAAAGTGCTTAAATCTGAATTTCCTATAGAAGCAATTATTATATTTGTAAAGAGCACAAAAAAAGGCATTGAGTGGTATATTCACTTTATATGAAAGCCAGTAATACTGTTTGCTATAAATTTACCTAAAATTCATGATAAATTTGCAGTGGGGTATATAATTTAGCTAGCATGAAAGTGAAAACAACATTTGATGCTTTTTTATGCTCTTTCATAATTCATGCAAAATACCTTTGGGGCCCCTTTAAGGGCTCGAGATGCAATTCGCCCCAGAAGCATTTATTGAATTAAGGAAAATTATAAAAAAATAGGCATCAAATGATGGTTTCACTTTCATCCTGGCTAAATCATATAGCCCATTGCAGATTTACTGCCTTCTTTCCTAGTGGATACAGATACAGCCCTAGACCTAGCCTATGTGCAAAAGCTGTGCCAACTAGCCTACGCCTAGACCATCCTTCCAACTAGCCCAAGCAATTCATACACAGAAAATGTCAAAGATGAAATATTCTCATTATACCTGTATCTCCTATAATGATATACTTGAATAAGTAAGCATAAGACATTATTCTCTCTTCAAGTTTATGAATTAGAAATATATCGATAATTTCCTATTAATGTTTCTTCTACGAACAACAAGGTGTTGGAATGCAGTGATGCCATATATTGGTAACGATGCAACAGTTTGACTGAGAAATAACTGCTCAATTTCCCTCCCCGATTTGATATTAGTTTTCTGCCATTTTCTTACGGTATGCATGAAAGCAATTCTAAAAGATTCCAGAGTCGACTAAAACTGCTCATTGATACTGTTATAATGCTAATGGTATGGTGACATAAAATTAAAACAGGATAAAAGCAACTGCAGCTTGCATTTTCCGAATAAGCTCACATGTCCCTGAGTATTTAAAATGCCATTATTGTAAAATATTTTTAATTTGACATACCTTTTTAAAAAACTCCAATCGTAATAAATTACAATGAGGCTTAACTTGGCTCAACAACTAATTACATTCTTGCTTGTTTCTTCTCAGTGGTCACGATGAAGAGTAATCATTCAAAAAAAGGAAGAAGATAAATTAATATCCAGGACGAATAGTTCAAACTTATCGCCCTTCCCCAATAAGCACCTTTCTAAAATTTATCACAGAATTCAGTCTGGCTCAAGTGGGGTAAATGTTTCAGGCATTTTTATGTCAGTTCCCTAATTTAAGTGGCTCAGTTCCCTTTTCTCCTCTTTGCAGGTATTGTAATTTTAAAGATGAAACAATTGACCATTGCCTATTTGAATGCAATATGCTGACGTCTGCACATTATATCCTGCAATTTAAACTGTTGAAGTGCTTCAAACACCACAAAATCTCACTATCAGCTAGAAGTCTATCTGACTATACCTGCACACAGAGCTCTGGAATCAGTGTTTATCTTCTTACATTTCAACTCCTAGAATCAAAAGATCCACTGAAAGAAATCTGAGCAGATTCAAGTAACCAAATTAGTAGCTCTGATCATCTCACTGAGTGAATCAAAAGGAAAAGGGCTGAATAGTATCGACTGAAAAGCCTTCGTTTGCTGAAACAGAAAAAGAAGATGAAGCTAAGGCTGAGCAGCCAAGCCTGGGAAGAGGAAAATGCTAGATTGGGTGTTCCTGGTGGCTTTCAGCATTAAAGACGAAATAAGAAGTTAAAAGAGTCTAAGTTTCATAACCCAGTTTGCTTACATGCAATTTGTGTTTCATTTCGATCCCTTGACTTAAAAAAAAAAAAAAAAAAAATCTGAAATGCTTATAGTCATCTTGGGCTCTCTATTTTATTTTATTTTTCGTGAGATTAATTTATAATTTAAAGAATACGCAAAATAAACGCGGATGAAATAAAAAAAAATATAATATAGAAAAATTAAGTCTAAAAGAATAATTCTATTTAGTTTATGCATAGAATGACAAATCGACATATCACCATTGAAACTTAGCAGCTAATTCTTTTACGTTTATTAAAAAAAAAACCACTTATGGCTCTTTTTCTAAAGTTCGTGGCGGTTTGGTGCCATATTGGTCAAGATACCTCTCACACTGGTATTGCACCAGTCTCTCAATTCATGCCTCCTCGTCCTGCTGGCTAGGAATTTACCGGTTTGAACTGAGAAAATGGCAATGGGCTGACTTGGCCCTGTTGCAGTAGATTTACCTGACTCTAGTTGACTGCAAACCCAGAAGTCAACTTTCAATAAGACTGGGTACCCTATGATAATAGATTAGTCGAGAATAAAGTCAATGAACGAACCACTAAGGAATTTTTGTCCTAGATAGACTCAATGAAGTCCAATCCAGCCCCACCATCATCCGTTTTTTAAATATGCGGACATTGATTCAATGTCTCAGATCGATCCTACTACACTGCCAACAAACATCTTGATATCAATGAAGCCCGATGGGGATGTGACTCCAATCAAAGGATAGAGAGATTCTGCAGCGAGACCATCAACAAGACCAGCCTCTTGACTCCTGTAATGGAGATCTTATTTTCCTCAAACGTATGGCAGTGTTCACTGATTGCGCGACCATCTTCTCCAAATACCAGACGAAATCTCCTGTTGCATTATTTATGATTTCAGCCAGGTGGTCGTAAGGTAGAAACAAATGTATGACCGTTCAAAATGAAATTGTCCGATTGCTTACATCCTTACCTTAGACCTTAGATCCTCCTGAGCCATCGGTGGTACATAGGGCGTCGACAAAGTCTCTCCATTCATCACGAAGCTGTGAGGCTGCAGTGATATCTTCCCATTGCGGAGTGAGGGAAATTTTTGCCTTTTTCAGGTACCTATCATACTGCCTCCGCAGTGTGTGTTTTGGTCGGATTGGTCTTCGTCTTCCTTCAGGCTACCATTGATACACTCTTGAGGTCAGTCTGTCTTCGGGCATGCGTAGAACATGAACCAAATATGTCCATCTTCGTTTCTTCAAAACTTCGGTCACTATGGGCTGGTTTGTTTTCAGCTGGATTTCTCTATTGGTAATTTTCTGATGCCAACTGATTTCGAGGATCCTTCGAAGGCAAATGTTTTCGAATTCAAGGATACGTTTCTCAAGTTGTTGGTTGAATTTCCAACATTCACTGGCGTACATCAATATAGACAACACATTGCTGTTGAACAGGCGCAATTTTAAACAAAGTGAGTATTTGTTGCTTCTCCAAATTGGTGTTAGTCTGTTGAAGGCACCTGATGCTTGCCCAATCCTTCTCTTGATTTCAAATGTTACATCGCCAGTATTTTCTATCCAGCTTCCTAAGTATTTAAATTCTTGGACCTGTTCAACAGATTTATCGGAGCATTGAAGAGTTAGGGGGGAGCCAGATTTGGACATACTTTTTGATTTATCGACGTTGATCGACAATCCGACCTCTCGGGCTTTTTCTGAGATTTCATCAAATAGCAGCTGTAATCGAACTTTGGCGTCTTCTAGTAGTACTATATCATCTGCAAAGTCAAGATCTGCGAGTTGTTTGTTATTGACGTTTAATCCATAGCCCGTAGACTGTCTGAGTACATAGTCCATAACTAATGTAAATAAAAATGGTGATAATACACATCCTTGCTTGACACCAGTCATGATTTTGAAGTATCTTGTAACTCTGTTTTCTGTTCGAACACAGCATTATGTTTCTTTGTAAAGGTCGATAATCAGTTCTACTATCTTGGGGGGTATTCCATAGTATTTGAGGATTTTCCATAAGATTTCTCGGTCAACCGAGTCAAAGGCCTTTTCTAGGTCAATGAAAAGAAGATATAGCTTTTTATTCCATTCCTTTGAGTCGTCAACCAGCATTCTCATCGTGAAGATTAGGTCTGAACATGATCTTCCAGGTCGGAAGCCGTGTTGTTCGTCACGAAGATATTGGTCCAGTTTCTGCTGTAGGCGTTGTAGTATAATAATTAACAAAAGTTTACTAGGTATCGACATTATGTTAATACCTCTTCAGTTGCCACAAACAAGCGCATCGCTTTTTTTGAAGAGCCTAATAATGACTCCTTTGGTCCAATCACTGGGCACTTTCTGGTCACTCCATATCTGAGTTAGTAGCTCAACCCAAACTGTCATGCAGTCACGGACTGAAGTTTTCAGCATCTCAGATGTAATGCCATCTACTCCTGGCATTTTCCCGTTCCTTAGCTTTCTGACAGCGGCTATGATTTCTTCTGGAGACGGTGGTTCTTCATTTACATTAAGAATCATAAATGGATGCTTACATCTTCTCCTATTAAAAGTAGGAATAAAACCCAAGGATTCGCTTGTGACCGCACATGACTAAGTCTAATTGATAGTGTCCAAAACAACATAAATATTTTTGTTTTACTATGACAAGGGAACCTTTTTAAATATTATGGATGTCCGAAGAAAAGGAGTAAATTAAAAATCCCGTAGCTAAGAAAACAAATTACTAGGGGAAAAATGACAGGCTATGCGTTAAAAACGAAATTAAGCAGGAACTAATATAAAATTGCACTAACTTTAGCTCAAATATTGTTTATTTTTAAGCCTAGTTCATATTTTAATAGCGTAGTTTGGGGGATTCCATTTTAAAATTAAAGTAATGTAGCACCGGTGTTTGAGCATTTTTCCAAATACTGACCAATTTTGAGCATTTTTCCTGAAAGGAAGGGCAATGTCCACCTGTAAAAACTCTAGAAGGATTGTTTTTTCAGAATGAGTTCTTAGAACAGTGTTACATTTTCATTAAGTGTTATTGCTTTTGTTTTCCTTTTAACAGAGATTGGGTCTCCCATGTGAGGCCAAAAGCCTTTTCTACTTCATCCCACTTTCGGGTACTCGTAGTTTGTTTTTTACATCTCTTCATGTAATTTCAAGATCGCACCAATAGGATCGTAAAAAATTTTGATTACGGCTAATGCATTATCATGAACAATCGGGATACAACTATATAGAACATGTCACTCAATTTCTTTGTCTTCTTTTGCCTTTCTCAACGTACTATACATTGTTCGCTTTTACCTGATTTTTTCAACTTTAATAATAGTCTCTTATTTACAAATTATGGAGGTGGTTTTAGAGCTATTTTTTATTAGTGTCTGTTGTTCAATAGTTCATTTGGAAAAGCTATTCAAATAACTCATCCAAAACGATGAGTTGATGAAAAAACATAGAACTATTAGCAGTTATCCCCCAACTGTGACACTTGTGGAGTGTATGAAGATATACGCCACATCATCTTTAACTGTAGAAAATACGAAAAAGAGAGAGAAGTACTAAGAAATTGCTGTGAGAAGGCATTTAGTGCATTCACAATGCGTTCTGTTCTGGGACATCACACGTCTCCTCCTTGGGCTAAAAAACTAAGCACAAACCTATTAGGCAAATTTGTTAAGACTACTGGTTTGGTTCATTCCCTATAATTTTTTTTTTTTTTTTTAATTATTATTACCTGTTCAATAGGATTTTTAGAATTGCCCCATTTATCATTTTAGGTATATTTTATCGACATTTGGTTGTATTGTTATTGGTTATAATGTGTAAAATTTGTATTACTTTTTATTATTGTGTTGTGCATGTATTTTAATTGATGTTTGACAATGTATAGTTGCAGTATTTTGATTCCCGTTTTTCAACGCAGGCAGTTGCTGCAGGCAAATAACCCCCCTCCATTAGCAAGTCAAGCGATACTGTTCTGGCTCAGTGAATAATGACTAAGTGACACCCAAGCAAGCTAGTGATCATAGAAGGCACAGAACAACTGAGTGATACGAACGCACATGACCTATTGGTCGAACGCGTCAAACCCCAAACAACAACAACAACATTAGCAGTTGTCGCACCCATTTAACAGCATAAATATTATACTACAAAGGACATCTAACTATAGGAGTCAAAATACTTTCTGATCTGAAATTTGTTGTTTTTTATCTCATTTCATCAACAGTAGCATTTTTCTACTTTTAAGCCCAAGATACAAACATTATTACCAAGATATAAATATTATTTTTAGGGTCTGCTGTAGTTTCATAGCAATGGTTTTTTGTAATATTCAGAAATAATTCCGCCACAAATAGTTGGGACCAAAAATGTTAGTTGACAACAATGCTTTCACAACTTGTTTCAATTACGGATGCATGATACAAAATTTGACGCATTAAAAATATGACGCACTAGAGCTTATGCAACAACTTTTCTTTGGTGATGGTACATCAAGGTTCGCTTAAAAAAAAAAAAAAAAAAAAAAAAATGAGCTGTTGCATATCTATTTTTTTTTTTAATGTAAACTTCGTGCATAAAATATAAATTGTACAGAAAGTTAACACTACAAATCAAATAATCAGTAAAATCTTATCGAAACACTCTTTACTATAGCCCACTCCACAAATTCCAATGTTTCCAGTATTTAAGAGAAAAAAGTATAATCATGGGCGCCGGCAAGGGGCAGGGGGGCCATGGCTCCCCCTGGAAATTTGGGCCTACAAAGTAATTATATGGAAACCAAAGAAAAAAAGCAGAGTAGGGAAAAACCATGGAAAAAATGTGTGTTCCCCCATTGTTGGCTGCCTGCCAATAGATTTTGACCCTTAATAAGGAAAACATAAATTCTAATTTGTGACTGAGTGATCCCTTTCCAGTTTTCCACAAACATTCTTTCTATATGATTTGATTGGAGCAACAGAACAAAAATCAAATTCTTCATAGTAATGAATGGTAAGTAAATAACTATCCTTGTCAATAGCAAAAGTACAAGAGCCTAACTAGTGATAACATTCAATCAAAGAATCAGCATTTTATGGTGATCCTGAATATGTATTTGTTTATTTGTAATTAGTGCAGTTATTAATACACAAAAAAGTTCGTATAATTATGGAAAACACAAGGAAAACAACCTAATAAGGGGCAAATTTCGGTAAAAATATGCCGTCGATTTTGCTTGCATTGCAATAGTATCCATAAGCTGATCTATGAAGTCACTATAATCAGAAGTGTTTTGTCTGAACGGAATGCTGGGAATTTTTGTATTTTCACTCTGAACGGATACGTTTTTTTGTTTTTTATTATCATTTATTTTTCTTCAGGAGTGATTGTATTTACCTAGTTGTCACTTTGAAAAAGATTTAACTTTTTACAGCTATGAAGCATAAAGGCGTCGAATATATTAGTTTTTGGTATTCAAAACTAGATCAAAAATATTGAATTAAAAATCTTTATTTGATTTTCGTAATCTTACTTTTAATGTTTTGATTTTAACAAACTAGTTTGATAGATTTTTAGGGATTTTCACAAATCTTCTTTTTCTAGGGAATTTCTAGGGTTTCTGCACTAGAAAATCCTCTTCCGACCCAAAAAGAAAAATGGGACGGAGTTAGTTTTTCATCCCATTTTCCTAGAAATCTGATAGTCTCGGCGCACATAATGGGGGCTTATTTTGCACAGTTGATTCGACAGCGCATTTTGTTTGAATGCTTGACTAAGCTGGATAGAGCCTTCTAGGAGACGACGACAACAACAGCTAAATTGACCTAGGAATCAAGAGAAGAGGGGTCTGAATTTCTTTTAACACTAGTATTCATTTGAAGAAAACCTGGTAAAGGTGCGGATTATGGACCCCTGCAGTCAAAGGTGCAGAGATACTGCTCTATTAAACCAAGACTGGGAGAAGAACTATATGAAGTCAACGAATGCATTCCCGCTTAATTGGATGAACCAAGTGTTACCTTCCCCTCGAAAGTATTTATGAGTTCAAATGGACATATCCTTGACACTGAACTCAAATACCAGTGTGCCCCATTATGCAGTTGAAAAGATCCTCAGAGCTGCGCAATATTTTTACATAGAAGCTGTGCAGCAGATCCAAACTCGATTTTGTTTCAATGATGACATTTAAAAATATGAAGAAATGGTTGACTCTATATCTGGTCAGTCACCATGGTCTGGTTCTCTCCAATCCTTTGTTCGAAAGTATGGGAAAGTACCATGGGATGGAAATAAAATTGAATAAGAGCGTAGGAAGCAAAGTCTCATCAATTATTGAAGATATAGATTTGGCTACCAACTGGCGTTATGTTTTTTCGAAGTAAAACTTTCAGAGCCAATGTGTACGCAAATCTAAAATTGACAGTAATATTTGTGCTTTCTGTTCCTTTATCAAACGTTGTCGTCTAAAGGTTTTTTAGTGCAATAAAAATCATAAAGACCGACAAACAGAACAAGCTTAAAACGGAAACATTACGTGGAACTCTAAAAACAAATATGATTTGAAGTAGGTCCATGAAAGCTCTCCATGCATATGTGGAGATGAGCAGCTACTACTGGACATGAAAAAAATCAAGGCCTCAGCTACCATCGGAAAAAGATGATGGTGTTAAATCTGATTCTGACTATAAATGGATTTTTCTTTTTCTTTTTTATCAATATAACCGGATACTGAGGTAACTAATGAATTTTTCATATTGATATGATAGGCAGTGTTGCCATAATGACCAAAATTACCAAAAAAAAAATTGTAAAATAAATGTTCATTTATTTTGACCATGATATCCATACTTAACTTTGATTGGTCACAGTTAACAGAAAACAGAGAAAAAATTTATTTTTCTTACTCGTCTTCCTACATTCAATACGCCTTTTTGAACCTTACTACGTGCATGTGCAACTTCCTATCCTTAAAGTTCATATCTTCAGTCATATTTTGATAGATCTGTTGACAGATAGCTTTTTCATTTTTTTCAAACATTTTTATTGGCATAAACACAATAAATATGAAAACAAGTCAAAACAAAAATAATGCTTGAAGAAGCGACGAATTGGATATGATCAATTCTAGTCCATCGTACCGATTCAAATAAAAACAGGGACGTTACAAAACAGAAGTAGAGAAGGAAAAAATAATGGCAATAAAAATATCCTCATATGGCCCATAATCCGAAATCTGACACCGGAATCTATAAATCAAAACCGAACTTAATTTGTCATAAATAGAAAGCATTGTTTTAAGCGTCAAAAAAAGATATTTTGGTACAAGTAAACGTCTTGAGTTACAAAACAGGTCACCTTGAACAAATGCTATTAAAGGCCAGCATAACAAGGCTTTACAAGTGATTTGGAAAGAAGTCAGAAAATGGAGAAATCTATAAGGATTTTGATATCGAAAAGGGGGATTTCTAGGGATTTCCACCAGCCTTTTAGGGATTTAAAAAAATATGAAGTGGAAACACTGGCTTGTCTGTCTCTTGTCTTGACTACAGCGGACAAGATCAAGGTGAATAAAGTTACTCATAGATGCAAGAATACAAACATCAGTACAAAAATACTCAATTATACCAGATTGTACCATAATTTTGTAAACTGTACCGTATTTTGCGGGATTGTACTAAATTTTACCAGTAGAGGTGTTATGTACCAAAATGGTACAATTGCACTACGCTTTGCATCAGTGATTCTCAGATCATTGGAAATGATAATCTCATTAAAAAAATGCTATCCTTGCCTACTATGTGAGTAAGTGAAGTGGGCATTTTCTCATCCTAATAAACGACCGCGATGTGAAAGAATATCAATACTCTTGTCCATGTGATTACACTGGGAACATCGGAATTTTTCACGAAAAAAAAAAAACAGATTGCTCCGAAAATGTGCAATTTATTCATTATTCAAAAGGATAATTCAAATTCTAAAACCAGTACTTGTGTATTATATAATATGCACTCATGAACTTGTAATGCGAACATGAGACAAGTACCCGGTTTTCACGCTGTCTACACCAGACAATTACCTTCAGCTCGCTGGGAAACTACATTATAGCTATATTTTAATAAGATATTTAGTTGGTATTTTGGTTAGGTTATTTTAGGTTATGTATTTAATATAATGCGCTCTGGGTGGTTGTTTTCACAATTTTGTTTCTAAAGTATTGCATTTTCATCATATTTTGTTTTATTTCATTAGCATTCTCCTAAATTCACTTCTCAAGTTTGTATTGTATAATACACAAGTACCCCAAACGTAACAAAAATTTAGTTTTACTTCAAACATACCATAAGTGGTACTCCTCGGTGGCAACCCTGATTAGCAAGGTCGGTGATTCATCACCAATGCTAGCAACCTCAGCACCTCACTGATATCAATAAACCGAGCTGCACCTTGAGATTAGAGTTACCATCATCCAAGGCTACAAAGCCTTACAAAAATTAAACACCTTTAGGTTGCGATTGAAGCACAAATAAATAGATTGGGAAAAGTAAGGAATATTTATTACCATTTTAAAATGGAACTGATGCCTAATTTATATCAGGTTTAAAAACATTTTTTCAAATAAAATGATCCTTAGTAAGCCTTTTTTAATTCAATTGTTATTTTAAAAATGTTTTCTGTAATATGATCTTTTTATTTCATGCTAAATTGTAAATGGAAATATAATGGTCAAAACAAAAATTTGTAATATAGACGCTGCTGCTCAAGCTGCATAAAGTTTAAAACTACTGATCCTTCTAAGAGTTATTTGATTTAAATCAATATAGTTTAGTCATTAGTCTGATAAGCAGTCGATCCTCTCTAATTGTTTTTCTTTTGCAATGAACTATTTTCAAAATTATGCTAAAACCATTTCCAAATAATGTTGGTGTCAATGTTAAATTGGCCTACTGCTGAATTAGAAAATGAGATTTTAAAAATGTTGTCCTGTTTCACCAATTATAGTGAAATGAAATAAAATAGAAACAAAATATAATAAAGAAAAATGTTCTTATATTGGTTGAGACTAATTACTTATTAAAAATATGCCTAGAGTCAGGCAGATACGTAATATTTTTTAGGTTGGGGGGGGGGTCTAAAACAAAGAAACAAATTTTATTTTATATTATGAATAAGGAGTTCACAAAAACTTGGTAATACCTTATATTTTCCTTGGAGGGGAGGAGGTCCGAACATCTAGAGTACCATGGCAAGGAAATGTGACAAAAGCTATGCTATCTTACAATATAGTAAAGAAAGATTGCAAAAAGTTGTTTGCCAGTTTGTTCCATCTGGTGGCTCTTGTAAACGGGCACGGACCTTTGGCCCTCCCAATTACAGCTTGCAAGGCTATTTTACGCAGAAACAAATTAAAAAAAACAAAACAAAAGAGTTTCCACAAAAAAGTTTCCAAAGAAAAATAAAGATCAAAATCAAACCAAAGAAGAACAGAAGCTTTTTCGTATAGAAGGGGGTCTGCTTCTTCCTCAGCTCCTAGCTCTTTACGCTAAAGGTTTTTAGTACTTTAAAAAAGCTTAGTATTCCGATATTCACTGCTGTGTTTCAGTGTTGGTTCTTAAGGAATTTGAGCAAAAAGTCAAACTTTAAAGTAAAGAGCGAGGAGGGATTGCGGAGAAAGGTAGAGAAAGGGACAGTCCCATTCGTGCAAGAAATAATTTCTATTTGTGTTAGGCTCTAATGTTGCTCCTTAATTTTAGCCGAAAAACTAAATTTAAAAAGTTTTCCAGAATATACATCTTTCAAAGAAAAGTAAAGAGCTACATTAAACGCAAATGGGCATAAATATAGTCAAATTTTTTGAATCGTAAAACTACCATAAATTACCATCAATAAATAACTGGGACCCAAGAAGGAACAGATATTATAATAAAAAACTAAGTCAAACTCAAAACGAGTAGAAACTAAGATTAGTACGGTCATTCATTCCCCATGCATTCTAAGGACAAGCACATAATTTGCAGTTCTTTGGATTTGTTGAAGTTGAAAAAACGTCGAAAATACATTCTGTTTTCAATAAAGCGCAAATTATGTGCTGGTCCTAAGAGGGCGTAATGTCACGCCATAAATTATGAACACCTTATGGAGAAATTGAGTGTGCCACGAGGTATGCATGTAATGTTGAAAGATCCCAATGACTTGTAATTAACACTTGCATAGTATATAGCATCTTTGTAGGTTTTTACTCGGTTTTGTGCCAAAGTTTGTTAGCGTCGAAGATTGCGATGGCTTTGTTCTTATAACGTAATATTTCTTTCCTCTTCACTTTCATTCTTGACTTGTTGTGATTTCCCCTCTTGCTTGTCTTCTAATAGCAAAATTCTTAGTTCTTCACTGTCATTTTCAACACGTTCTGATACTCGCTTTCGCGTGTCTACTAACCCTAGAATTTTTTGTTCTATCTTCTAACTGCATAATTCTTTGTTATCACTGTCGTATATCTTCTAACCTCATACTTCTTTGTTCTTTATTTATATTTTAGTTTGTTCTGATCCATATTGCTGCAAGTCTTTTAAACACATGTTTTTGGTTCTTCACTTTCGCTTTTGAGTCGTTTTAATTTTGGTTGCTACTTACCTTTTAACCACATATCTCTTTGTTCTTCAATTCCATCCTTAACTCGCTGTAATTGTCATTTTTTCCATTATTCTAACTATATTTTTGCATTTCGCAATTATCCTAACTACATATTCATTTTCGTTAATAATTGCTTCAGACATTTTTTCATTACCCTTTGCCTTAGCTGCTCGGATGGGTCTTGTCACTTTTGACGGTCTAGGTTATTTATTTTATCCCGTGATTTACATTTCTTAGGTCGTTGTATTGATAGTGTCTTATTTGACGGTCCAGTTTGTCCATTTTGGGCTTACGCTTTTCTCCTCATTTTGAGTTCCCACTAATTTAAGTTTTTTGTCCTCTAGATATTAAGAAACTACTGAAAATGCCTTTTGAACTTTACATCATCAGATATGAATACGTGAATCTATATACTTCTTGTGGAAGATGATCTCTCTCCATAAGCAACGCTTACTGCAATTGCTAAGAATATTTCACAATTTCAAAAACAAAACAAAAATCATTTGTATGGCAGCGCCGGGTTTTTTCAAAGGTGAGGCCCGATTTGGCCCAGTTGTTTCAATCGCCCTTTATCCGGCCCTGGCATCAGAAATAATAGCAGGCACAGAAGCAGAAGTAATATTAGGAATAATAGAAGTAGTATACTGATAGCAGTATAATCGTAAGAAATAATAGCGTTCACATTGTGCCTATTTGGCCCAACATTTCCCTGAACTGTACCTGAATGCTCCACACTAATACAATTAGACTTAGAAATATTATTACTAAACGTAGAAGTAGTACTACTACTACTACTGCTAGTAGCATGCACATGGGGCATTTTTACTACTACAGCAGACCCCTCGACATACCCGAAAGTTTCAAGCAGTTCTAAGCCGTTCTTGAGATACTACTGATATGGCCTTTTGACAGCCTGTATTCAGACAGCATTTTTCAATTTAATTCAGTATACCCCTCAACATTTTCTGAAAATTGAATTCTTAAAACCCTTAGCCTTAGCATTGGTAGTTGCAAAAACAGTAGTAGTAGTATTATATAGTAGCTTTGATTGGTTCAGCTTCCCCCTTAACATGCACTGAATGTTTCAACTTAAACTCTAAACTGCTCCTGAGTTATAGCTGTTATGTCATTTTATTAATCTGCATCTACATAGCGAGCTTCAATTTAGCATTCTATCCTCTTCAATATCCCATGTAGGTTTCACCACGACACTCTTAGCTTCAGTAGTACTAGTAGTAATCATCGTAGTTGTAGTTGCAGTAAAAATAATTCTGGAAGTAGTAGTAACATTTGTAGCAGTAGCAGCAGTAGTGATAATAGTACCAGTAGTTGTAGTAGTATCGGTCGTAGTAGTAGTAGTAGTAGTAGTAGTAGTAGTAGTAGTAGTAGTAGTAGTAGTAGTAGTACTAGTAGTAGTAGTAATAGTATACGCGTTTTGTATTTCCCTAGTTCGACATCCCCCTTTACATGTCTTGTTCGGTTTAACTTAACACTCCAGACCTTACTTCGGATATTGCTGATACGCCCTTTGGATAAGGTGCATGCACATGATGTGTTTTGATTTGGTTTGACATCCCACTTAGCATTTTCTGAAGATTCGCCTTCCTATCCTTAACATCAGTAGTAGTAGTCGTAGTAAAAGTAGTAATAGTTATAGAAGTAGCAGCGGCAGTAGTAGTAGCAGTATACACAAAGTTCCTTTTGGTTAGTTCAACATGCCCTGAAAGTTTCAACTTAGTACTCAAAGCTGTTCCTGAGAAACTGCTCATTCATCCTTTTGGTAAAAAGGTTGTATGAACACCCTTCAACATATTCCCTGAATATTCCCTGAATGTTTCACTTTATTACCCTTAGAATCAGTAGAAGGAGCAGCCATAGCATTCGTAATAGTAGCAATGGTGGTAACATACATATGGTGCCTAATGGTTAGTTTAAAATCCCCTTCAACATGCTCTGAAAGTCACAACTTAATACTCAAACTTTTCCTAAGATATTGCTTTTATACCCTTTTGAAAACCTGCGTGTATATCCCAATAAAATACTGGAGATTTACCCTGCATAAAACCTCACCAATTTAATATTAACCAAAAACTATTCATAAAGATCTGTCAAACATATCCAAAAAGCATAAATCTCCATACAATTCAAGTCTTGCCTTAATCTGATCAGAAATTAGAATTAGAATTTTTATTTATTTGAAACTTCCCCTTAGCACTCCTTGAAAATTTAATCTTAATATCATCAGCCTCACTACTTGCAGTAATTGTAGTAATAACCACATAGTACCTTTTGGTTAGTTTAAAATCCACCTAAACATACCCTGAAAAATAACCTAGGGTGTTTCTGAGATATTGCAGGTACACCCTTTTGACAACCTGCAACCTTGTAGTATGCTTTGATTTAGCTCAACATCCCCCTAAACATTCCCTGAAGCCTTCACATTAATACCGGTAACTTCAGTGGTAGCAATAGTTGTAGTAATAGTAGTAGTAGCATTGGTAGCAGTACGCATTAAACTTCATTTGTTTATTTAAACATCTCCCTTGGTACACGCTGAAGGATTCAATTTACTTCCCTAAACAGTTCCGCGGCGATTGCTGATGCGTTCTTTTGACAACCTGCACACACAAAGTGTGTTTTGATTTATATTCTTGACTTTGGTAGCAATTTTAGTGGTAGAAGTAGAGAAATAATAGTAGCAATAGCAGTAGTAGTAGTAGTTGTTGTAGTAGTAATAGTAGTAATAGCAGTAGTAGCAGTAATAGTAGTAATAGCAGTAGTAGCAGTAGTAATAATAATAATAATAATAGTAGTAGTAGTAATAGTAATAACAATAATAGTAGTAGTAGTAGTAGCAAAAGAAGTAGTAGCACTAGGGGTGCACCTAAGGGGGGAAGGGAGCTATTTACGTTGGATTTCTAGATTATATGTCCATATTTTTACGGCACACTGGAAGATTTTACCGGTACATTCTTTATATCCCTTCTAAAAACTCAAAACCCTAGCTGCACCCCCGTCTACACCAAACCCTGTAAGTTTCATCTTCAAACCCCAAGCCATCGCCACTGATACGCCGTTTTGACAAAATCTATTCACACAATGTGTTTTGATTTAGCTCAACTTCTCCATCAGTATTCCCTGAAATTTTCCACTTTATACCCCTAGCCTTAGTTGTAGCAGTAGTAGCAGTACTAGTAGAAGAAGTATTTCTACTACTAGTAGCAGTAGTATGTTGCCTTTTTGTCAGTTTGCTATAAACCGTTCTATGGTATTGTCGGTATGCCCCTTTGTTAACACGTGTACCCATAGTGTGCTTTAATTTAGATTAATGTCACAATAAACATTTCCTAAAATACTCATCTTAATGCTCTTAGCCTTAGTATTACCTGCAATTAAAATAGTAGTTGCAGCAGCAGCAGTAGTAGTAGTGGTGATAGTGTTAATAGTAGCATACACATTATGTATTTTGGTCAGCTGATCTTTCCCCAAAGCATTCCAAGAAAGTTCCAACTTAATAACTTAAGTAGTATCCGCTCAATACCCCCTTGGCAAGCCTATCCCTAGATTACATGACATCCTTATCCCATCATTCCGAAGAAAGCCTTAGTTTTAAAAACACCTCTATCCCGTCACTCCGACTACAGCCAGCAGGTGCATTTTCACGTTATTGGAGTTGAGGATGACGGGATCTAGCGGGACGTTGCTTCAGTATTGAAAAAGGACTCAGTGTGTCAACTTCAATGATATTATTCTTTAGTAATGGATGCTTTTACTCTATTGGATATTGAAGGCGCTAATAATGCCGAAATGAAATTCAGAGTGCCTAATGCTGGACTAGAAATTACAAAGGGTTAGCAGCTAAGCCTAAAATGGGACGAGATATTCGTGCGATATGTTATATCATGAAACAAATTTAAGTAGGAAGAACAGTCATGCTTTGAAGCAAAATTGAACATTAAGTATATACAAGATAACAAGTTGGATTAAATGCATTAGCGAAATAGATTGAAGACAATGATCTAAATCAATTTATAAAAAGGAGTAAGTTTGTTACTAACGAGTCTATTGCTAGTCTATAATGGACAGTGAGCGTATCAGGATTAAAAATTGAGTGAATTTGAGAAGCAAAAAATCATTTGCAATCTAGTGACTTTTGAAAGTGTTTGATTTTAAATAATTATTTTCTAAAGTTATCCCTTGAAAGGAAAATATTTTCTCAAAGAATGCTTAACGATGTAATGAAAATGAATTTCCATCATTGAACTATTGCATGAAACTCTTACGTCGTGGCCCACATGAATTTACTCAATTTATAGATATATTAAATGAAACGAAACAATATGATATTGTGACTTTGCTTTTAACCATTACCTGGACGGCCATTTTGCAAGGCAACAAGAAATAACTTAAAAAAATACTGCCTAAACATGTTTGTGACGTCAGTTTCTTTTTCGAATTAAGACAGTCAACATCGAAAAATGTTTTACACGTGTCCATTATGTTTTTGTACCTTGGGCAGCTGGTCATCCTGCGAAAATTGTACTTTTACTGATGACCATAATGAAAAGTGTAGGATATGAAATCCATGTAAATTGCACAGAGAATACACAGTACAAGCTAAAGACTGTAATTCCTGTCTTGATGAGGTTTGTAACTCTCACATTAGTGGTTTCCTCTGCTCCAATTGTCACTATGATAACTGTGATCAATGGGAAAATATTTATCCTGGCATGTTTGCAAAACAAATCCTAGATGTGATTTCAGTTTATTTTTAAAAGAATGGTATCATCATTGTTTTAAACTGCTTTGGAAAGAAAACCTAGTCTACACTTCAATTGCTGGAATAATAAGAGAATGTGGTTTTCATGACATCGCTGTGAAGATACCAGCTACTGTGATTATATACCTATAGATTTTTATTTGTCTGTTGCAGAAAATGATTCTTTATATGTGAAATTTGCTTCTGAAGTTGCTTCAAATAAGCAAATTGAAACATGTGAATTTTATAATATGAGTCAAAATACTATTATTGACTTTATGAAGAGATATAATAAAATGAATTTACATTACATTACATTGTGGAAAATGCAACACTGAGTTTGCATGTTAAGATGAACACAAGTTGAATCCTGATGAGCTGCTGCCACTTACCGTTTCCCATGGTTACCTATACATGGAAGATAAAATCTAAGGGAAACAGAGTTTTTGTAGAAACAGTTTTGTTAATAAACAGATTTAAAAACATTATCAAAACATTTCACTCGTAGGGCACTGACATTTATATTATACAAGCATGAAAGGGGTTTTTTCAACTAGAAAGTCGTTCAATCGAGGATTGTTACCATAAATACTAAGAAATTCACTGTAAGTATATCCACGACATCGAAAACAAAACATAATAATGCATGAAAACCACAGCTTTTGGTTGATAAATCTTGTACTCGCTTCCAATTTTGAATGATAGATTTTCTACTTGCTGAAGAAAGTTTTTAATGTGCAGAGTGTAGAACGTATGCGGTAGACCAAGAGGATGAAAAAATTCAATATTTTTCGTTGTTTTAAAGATGCATAGCCAATGCTCCGTCTTCACAGTTGATGGAATATTATTAACACAATGATAAGGATACTGTTAACACTTTGAATATGCTCAAAGAAATTCATGGGATTGGTATTTAGACATGCAAGAATCCAAATTGAACATATTGATTATTTGATTCGTGTTCATGGTGCAGAGTCTAATAGGACACTGCCATCAGGGGTAATTTCCCAAACGATTTCAAATTGATTTAGCAAAATTAATGCTATACTTTCACCCATGGGCTTGGCAAAGTTACACTCTAAACGTAGTTTCCTTATTCGGACAATAGTCATATATTGAGTACCGGACAAATCCAATACAATGATACTATGAGTTTGCGCAAACATTTCTTCAGTTATACCATTTTCAAATAAATGTGAATCTTCAACTAGAGATTTTATTGTCAATTCATATAAGACCCTGTAGGTTCTAAAAAAAGATAAAATGCAGAGTAGAATTTCATTTACTGTACATCCAAGAGATGAAATTCGGAACATGTCTAATTTACTGAAAGTATTTGATAAATACTTATAATACACACTGATAAATGATGAATCACTGTGGGTGCGTGTACCCGTAGCAATATGGCACTGATTCGTGATTATATGAGGAATGAGCCATTTGATATTGTTTCCACTAGCTCTTAATTTTTCAATTACCAAAGCAACAGAACTCATGACTTGTTGCTTTTGTACATGAAGTATTACCGTGGTAAGAGAGACTGTCGAATCGGGTGCAGTGTGCCAACTAATTTTTGCAAAATAAAATTGGACAGGGAAAGTTGCAGCTTTATATCAATCTTTACATTGGAGGCAAGCATTGAGGTATTTTAAATATCTCATGATTTATTTTTCCAACCAAGTGTAAATCAAGTTGTCGCGTCTTCAAGTATATTACTGGTTTCAGTGTCCACTTTATATTCATATCTAATAGCAATACCTCGCAAAAGCTTATAGAACATTGGAGTCATCAGCATGAATTGTATATAACTTGTATAATGTGAAAGATTGGTGTTTGTACTCGCCAAGATTCCATGTATGTAAACATTAATTTGTCTAAATAAAATGTGTAGTACACAATTTTCATAGAATAACCCATAGGCTGAACTTGGTTTTTCATTGTTAGAATTTTTTAGAATCATAGGTAAATCTATAAATGTGGAAGTCATATCAATGAAACAATCTTCACTGGAATAAATTTGAAATGTACATTTTAAGAGAGCAGTTTTAGCGGATAAAACTGTTCATAGTAACCATGTTTTGCTTTCACATCAACATTTTCTGCATTGAAAAGTTTTAGAGATGCTGGATTGAAGGATGAGATTCTTTATGTGGTAGATATGCCACTTCTAGAAAAAAAAATCCTTTTTCGATCTAACAATTTTTACTTTCTTTTTCTTCTTCGACAAGAACGATGTTTTGCGTTTCCGGCCTGAGTTGATACAGATGAGTGATGAGGTGTTTCTCGCCCTTTTAAAACCTTTTCCGCCTTGACATGATTTCCATCGCTCACCGAGGGATTGCGCGCTGGACCTGAAATTCTATGGAACACTTTCTTTAAAATCCTTCCCAGAGCTCCAATAATTTAATGCAGAGGACACAGAATCTGCGGCAACCGATGCAATATTTTTTTCAGCCAGGGGCAATGCACAGCGAAACAACTTAGCAAACCAATTGCCGAGACCATAACTTGACACTGACGAGCGACCCCTGTAATTCTCCATTCTCTGGCCAAATTGTCGTGGTTTAAGAGTAGCAACATACCAATGAATATCAGGACAAACAGAAGTATTTTTCTATTAGCCATCTCACTGAATGGGTGAAAAATGACATGTTATCACAGCCAACCCTTGTGTTATTGCTACAGCATCGCCCAATTCACTTCTTAATATTAATTGACCGAGCTCGAAATATGAAGTGTTGACTGGAATATATTTAAGGCGCTTTATATTGTAGTGTTCAATGTGTTCGTGACTGGTTTTTTGTCCAAGAATACGTAGAAGGGGGACATTGGTGCTACCGACTTTCGATGTCTCGACAAAGGATGCGTAAAGAAATATACAATTGTCTGATGAGAAGCATGTGATGAGTCTGCATAGATAATATGATCCTTAACACTGAAATTTGTTGCTTTTATAATATGATCTTTAATACCAAGAAGTTAATGTAAATCCTCATTGAGGAAAATTCTCTCATTGTCAAATGAATTGGTAACGTAAATTCTCCTCTGTTCTGTTGAATAATTGAATGTGAAGCAACCCTTTTTTTGACTTGCAGTTTTGTTTTGGATGCCCGACACAGCTCATACATATTTTTGTATTCCTACTAGGGTGTAGTAGTAACGGGTAATCATCCGAGTCACAATTTGCTACCAAATCCTTGTCAGAAAAATCAAAGGGTCTTAATTTAATATCATATGTACGATCTTTTCTCAGGATCTCATATTTATTTTTAAGAATACAATCAACAAGATCAACTTCATATTTTCCCTCAAATTTGATAGCTGGGCAGAGTTTTATCCAAAAGTCGCTTCTTTTATTCAAGTCGTCATAGAGTGGGTCAGAGACATTGGACATGAATGTCACATAAAAACCATTAGAAATTGCGAAGGTTTTCAGCGGCAATCCAAGAATCAAAATCAGAGTTGTAAATCCTAGCTAACGAACAAGTAACTGTCTCTTACCCTTGCGACTTCGACGGTTTAATATCTTTTCAATTTGATAAATGCCATTACTTTAATTTTTTGTTATTATCAAATCATAACAATAAAAACTGCCAAGAACCTGATCATCTTTCATATCACGTAGACAATACGTTACAGGTTTGGTGTCTAAGACTTTTGACACTTTGAAAAATTCAGTGGATCACAAGTAATTCCTTTTTTTAAATGTTACTTGTTCGATTGATTCGGACTGTATCACCAACATAAAATTTTTTCTTCACCACCTTTCCATTCGAATACTGTTTAAGACAAATGTCAAGTGTGTTGTTTTGTGATGAAATTCAAGAGGACTATGGTTGGGCAGAGATCGATGTAGATGTTGATTATAAATCAACATGATTTTATCTAAATCTCTAATAAAAAGCAGAAGTCTTTTCCTATGCACAATATCTTGAAATTAAAAGTCAAGTTGTTCTTACCAAACGTTCAGCCAATGCCGCCTTTTCGAACTAAGGCTATGATAGAGTATCGTATCATATTGGAAAAAATCTTTTTATATGTGGATTAACAAATTCACTACCTCGATACGTTTGATTTTTTTTATAAGAATATTTTTCAAAGATAGATCTAAAAGCTCTAGCAACGTCATCGCCTCTCTTTGAACGCAATGGAACGGCAAATGCATAGTGTCTAAAACACTGATTGCAAGTAAAACATACTTGTACGGTCAATTCTGACGTCTTTGATTCTCGTTTAGAGTCGAAAGATCTGCTTATAATATATGGAAGGGGAAAAGGCTTTAGTTACCCAATAACAAGTACCGCGAACTTTATAATGACGATGAAGAGTTTCACAGGGTTTATTCTATAAATACTCTGTAGCCTACTTCTTTTCAACTCCAGTGACTAGGAGAAGTGTTGTTGGTGAGTATTCATAATTCATAAATTCGTTTCAATACTTAACCCTCTTTTGAACGAAAACGTGGTGTGAAGCGTCCTCTACCATTTTATATACTAAATGTGGTGGAAAGACGCTTTCGTTTAATACCCTTTAAATCATCACGCCCACTTGGTGTTCTATCCAAAAAGGATATATCTTTTGATATTTCACCAAATTCCCTTAATCGTTTTAAAATGTGTTTATTCCCAAAAAGACTTTTTTGAAAGTTTAATGACTTTAATATTTATACAACTGAATATCAAATAATTCAAAGTCTTGTACGATTTGCAATCAAGTCTAATACCAAATCAATTAAATTTTAACTCTTGCCATGGATTAGAACTTTATTCTTTTTATCTTCAATTTGCAAATATTGATTTTCGGCGAGATAAACCAAGATTCTTTTACTTTGCTCACGTAACGAATGAGGCATTAGGTCTACAATACTTGATGTAACTTTAGATGATTCTTATTCTTGTTTTGGCGTTTTCACAGTTTCAGAGTTTTCAAAAGTTGGCGCTTGATCAATGACATTTACTTTGAGCGGTTTTTCACGGTAGGGCTTGTGACTATCGACTCGTTGGAGGGTAATTTGAAGCAAAATTAATTTTTCATCGTCGGCAGTCACTTCGTTGTTAATAAATTTATCAATATTATCATCAAAGTGCTCTTTTGGTGAAAGAGTGAGTTTTTAACTGGTGTCAATTTTTTAAGATTTAACCATCTAGAAATAAGTGTTTACAAGTCTAAGGATTATTGGCACTAACAATGAAAAGAAACTACCGTCTGCTTGAACAAGCCTTTTTCTTTTAAAATCTTTTCTTTTCTTTTTCAAGCTAGGGCACATACAAGTGAACGATGTTGCTTTATCTGTTGCCTAAAACCTTTTGGCAGTTTAACACCATGCCTTCAGTTAAATTTAAGCAAATCTCATACAGGAGATAAATGAATTAATTATCAATTCCGTGTTTGAGCGTATCTTTCCTAAGCCGTAGTTTTGAATTTCCAAGGACAGAGAATAAATGTATATTTTCATGTAGGTTTTTCAGCTTCACGACGGTGACTAATAACCTTCTTTACTATTCATGTATAGATATACGGTAATTTCTCTGTCATAAATATATGTGACTACACGTAACTATTCGTGCATGTTTTGATTGAAATTTAATAAAATGTAACATTAAGTTTCGTTTGTAGCTTGATTGAAAGTTGAGAGTAAAAATTTCGGTTCCCCGTAATATATTTGCTTTTTTAAAGTTATAAGAAAACTTGAATCGCGAGCAATCCAATAGATGATATAGAAAGTACAATTCACCGGAACTGTTCTCCTAAATTTACTCGGATGAAAGAGATTATGGAGAATAACAGTTACAGAATGGTTCAATAATACAAAACACGTCAATTCCTCATATGAATTTTATGTCTGGCGGAATTGTCTTTACTTTATCATAGAACTCTTGCCACACTATAGCAATAATAGATATTTTTTGGATTTTCTAAAAAATAAAATTACCACAAATTTTGCATTATTTTCGTTAAAAGTGTTGTTTTGCCAAACATTGATAGTCTTTAAAGAAATGACATGAATGGCGCTTTAAATTGATACACACTCCTCCTATGTCAAAATACAACTAACCGAACCTAAGCTGAATCTGTTGAATAAATACTCTTCTTGTCACGTCAGCGTCACGATGGTGACTAACAACCTTCTTTACTATTCACGTATAGATATACGGTAATTTCTTTGTCAAAAATATATGTGACTACACGTAACTATTCGTGTATGTTTTGATTGAAATTCAATAGAATGTAACATTAAGGTTTGTTAGTAGCTTGATTGTATGTTGAGAGTAAAAACTTCGGTTCACCGAAATATATTTGCTTTTTTAAAGTTATTAAAGAACTTGAATCGCGAGCAATCCAATAGATGATATAGAAAGTACAATTCACCGGAACTGTTCTCCTAAATTTACTCTGATTAAAGAGATTATGGAGAATAACAGTTACAGAATGGTTCAATAATACAAAACACGTCAATTTCTCATATGCATTTTATGTCTGGTGCAATAGTCTTTACTGTATCATAAAACTCTTGCCACACTATAGCAATAATAGATATTTTTCGGATTTTCTAAAAACTTTTTATTACGAATTTTGCATTATTCTCGTTAAAGTATTGTTTTGGCAAACATTGATGATCCCTAAGGAAATGATATGAATGGCGTTTTAAATTGATACACGCTTTTTCTATGTCAAAATAAAATGGCGTTTAAATTGATACACGCTTTTTCTATGTCAAAATACAACTAACCGAACCTAGAATGAATCTGTTGAGTAAATACTCGAAAATAGAATACATGGTTTCTTTAATATATATAAATGTACTACACATTTTTAAAGCGTATTTACATAAACTCTTGTCACCAACACGAAATAGGCACTTCAATATATTTAAATGGACATTAAAAAACACTCGTACATTTAAAAACCCTATGACATGCTACCGGGTTGGGGGGGGGGGGGGGCTGGGCAATTACGTAATTTATGGTGGGCAAAACGGTGGCTGGTAGACGTGGTCGGGGGGAGTCGGCGCGATTGCATTACTGGTAAGACAATAGCAAAATGTTAAGTACTTTTTAAAACATTGATTCCGTTTTGCAGAAAAAAAATATAAAAATAAAAACCTATAATAAACACCACTTATAAAAAGAAATAGAAAACACACATTGCTGATCGGACCCCCCTCCCACCAACGCTTGAGCTTTTTCCAGACCGAGATGCCGTCTGTAATCTACACAAACGTCTCGATCTGAAGTAAGGTGGTGAACGTGTGGTAGTACTCTCACACCGTCCGTGCATACTCAGAATTAGTCCTACTCAGAATATGGCCAACATGGCGTTTTTTTCTACTCTTACTGTGTAGTTTCTAAATTTTAAAGAGTGAATCGCCTTGACCGTTGCTCTTGGAACTGTTTTATTGCAAAGTTCCTTTACACATTTTGAAGTCGCCCCTTTGCAGACTTTTTTGACATTCTTATTGTGTGCTTGCACACGGTACAACTTAGGACCTGCAAGCACACCTTTGGATATCAATTCACTCCCTGTCTCGGATTTGAAAATAATAACTTATTTGGGGCTAGCACTTCACTAGCTCTGGTTAAATGGACTCGTCCCAGTTAGTGTAGTTCATTTGAGAGTTAATGTGCTCACAATTTTACAAATCACCTAATAAATTTTGAGTTTTTACTTTTAACAATGATGAAGCCTTATACCCATAATAAACATGAACTTGTCACTTTCTTGGTAATTGGAGCTTGCACACATTGTAACAAAATTCCAACATGTGTTTTTTTTTTTATTTCTAAAAAGATAATACCAGTGGCAATGTTTTTGTTCAAAACTACGCTTCATTTTTTTTATGTAAGAGGACCATACTGGAATCTATAATCGTGAACAATATGAAATTTGGATCTGCGATAATTTGGACACATTCTATTAGGGCGGTCACAACGTCACAACGGCTCCTATTGCGCAAACTCTCGCATATTTCACCAAAAGCCAGATTTAAAATGATTTTAAAGATTTCTTTCGATGTTTATTTTTGTTTTGGAACGTTTCTTGACATAGTGTCAACAAACTTCTTCATATGAGGCTTCTAGTTGAACTAGAGGGCTCTATGAATCTTTGCAACATTCAAGTCGTTGGCCAGCATCCACTGCAAAAGAACTTGATGCACAAAAATATTCTCATTCGGATGAAGACTGGCAATAAGCTTTTGTTTTGAACGTTTCCAGTTCATACTACCATCCTCTGCTAGAGATATATATCAGGGACTCAATGAGTCCCTATAATATAGGGGCTGGTATTTCACCATTCTACTCAACAGTGCAAATGTTGGAGAAATTTTGGGCTAAAGGATTTTCCAGCCATTTTTAATTCCCACATGACAAAGAAAAGTGAGACACTGCCGACGGTAAAGCGAATTCATATGCAGGAAAACTACATTCAACTTTTCACTGGTGCGTTGTCCAGTCAGATCGGTTTTCCTGATACGATCCTGGTGCAAAACATACCCACTCCACATGGATCTCTCTACAAATAAGTACTGATCTACTTCGGTGATCAGACCTATATTTTCATGACTGAGTTTAAGAGTTAAATCCATCACCAGATGAGGAGTTGAAAAATAATAACCCAAACTCTTCGTGAATTTTTTCCGTGTTTTTACCGACAATATCCAACGACGTCAATACATCAATTGCCAGATACATTTACAATAATCTTCCTATTTTACACCCTCCTTTAGCCCAAACATTTTTAGTAAATTTATAATCGGCGGTCGTGCATTGATGATCGTGAAGTGAATCATAAAAGGCTTCGATGAGCGGCAATTTTTCCTCAAGTTGCCTTGAGATGGAATTGTAGTATTCATACGGGTATGTGCCCTTACAAGTTAATAAATCATAAATTTTATTATTTGTAAAGTTTTTTGAGGAGGGGGAAGCGTTTAAAATCATCGCTTTTTTACTTGAATAAGTTGACTAAGGGATTTGGGGAAGAAACTATAGGAATCTAAAAAATGGATTTTATTCAAGTACGTATTACCATTTTCAATCACTTTCCATTTGAATTCTAAGGTAAGCAGCTTTTCAGACGATTTGAGTGTGATATCATTAGAAAAAAACCCATGTACCCATGTGCCATCTACAGCTCCACCTTTCTGCAAACGTGCCGACGCTGGTAATATGGATTTTAAATCATAGTTGGAATTATGCATGTAAACCGGTAGAAACTATTGCTGCCCAACGTTTAAATTACAAGATTTCTGCGCCACCCCCCGAAAATTACTCCCTCCTGATAAAATAAGATTAATTAAGTGATCATGGCTGCAGAGTGCCATTTCCCCACTATCCTCAACATTATTTTCTGACAGATCCAAACCATATCTTTATTTTTAGTGACCAGATCGTCTTCTTGTGACAGAGTCATTGGATAAGTTTTATTGGGCAGCCGTGAAATTGTCTTATTTGGTGTTTTAGAAACGGCAGAAATAGCTATGTCTACACAATTTTCCCCAACCAGTGTCTCAAATATCTCCACCAATTGCATAGTATTACTCGAGTGTCTTTGCCGTGGGCAAAAGAGATTGCAATGGCTTCAGATTTTTTAACACGATTCAAGTTTGATGAGTCACACACGTCCATGAGTTTGGCCTCGATGTTTAATCCACCTTGTCGCTCAGCAAGAACATAATTTTTGGAACTATTAAACTGAAGGAGGGTATTGTTGCCTGAAATCATTTCCACGGCACGGCATCCATGACGCTTGCAGTGCCTCAAATGGTTTTTCAGTTTTAATTCTGTATAGAATCTAAGTAAATATATTGGACACTAATGGAAAGTTACCCTCCCCTTTTTCCCCTCTCCAAGAACTCGAATAATACCTGGAATAGGAAATAAATGTCCAATTGAATCACAGTTTTTGAAGTATTTATGATTTTAAGCGGTGATAAGAATAATAATTTAATGCCCCCTCAAAGCCTTAAGACTTAATGGTCCATGGCCCGTTATTATGCAGAAAAGAATAGTGATCTTATGCTCCTCAAAGCCTTCAGAACTAACGGGGCAGGGGCCCTTTATTATACTGGAAAAGAATATTAATCCAAGGATCCAAAAATCTCCTCCTTGAAAAGTTTCCAACACTAGAATGCATTATTTTTAAAAGCATGAAGATCTTAGCTATGAAACATGAAAATCATGGTTGCAGAGTGTCATTTCCCCACTATTCTCAACATTTCCCCCCACTATCAGCCTGAAAAGATTGTCTTAATTTTTTGCTATTTTCCTGGAGTCCCCCCCCCAAAGCTACAGTGAAGGTCTCTAATATTTTCCCTAATTATTAAATTGAAAAAAAATAACACGATTGGGCAAAGCCACTCAAATCTCCTTCTTAGAACGATTTTCAAGAGTAGCATGCATATTTTATAAATACCTTATTTTCAATACACTACTAATTGCTAAAAACATGGTGAAAAGTCCATTTCCTTTAGGACTGAGGGGCCCTATAGTAAACTTAAAGGAATGTGTTATTTTTTAAATATCGGAGGTAGCTTCAATATTCTTAATAGTTTCCAGAAAAATTTATTTTCTGGCCAAAAGCTCTCCAAAGAAAGTATTATTTTTAGGACAGGGCAATAGCATTAAAGCCCCCTCCCCGACTCAGAGGTGGCGAACAAGATTCCTAACATCCAAGTTATTTCCATCATGTCGTTTTTTGCCGCTAAAAAATAACTTTTACAAGAAATATTAAAGAATTTACACTTTCATTAAGATCGATAGCTCTATCTTGGCCGTGAGTAGAATACCCAGCAGCTACAATTCCATGGAGAAGTATAGAAGCCTCGACATCTTCCCTTGCATGAGGCTTGGGGGGTCGAAGGGGGTGCATCATGCCCTTACTTGGTGGGCCTAGAATGTCCGGCATTGACAATGACTGAAGGTCTTGAATGGTTCATGGAGGGACCGCCAATTTCGCCATGTAAAGGGACCGTCTCCAGGCTTTCCAGAGTCGCTTCGTATGCCTTTGCTCTTTTTGGGGGAAGGGGATTTTGGACAAAATTTTACCTAAAAAGAAATACAATTTTATTTTCCATTGAAGTAAAAATATTACAATTTTTTTAGTGAAAAACATAACTCGCCTCTATCGCACCTTTGATCCTTCTATACCGATGCTAGAAAACCATAGTTATAACTGCCCTTGATGATAAAAGACAATTGTTTGATGATAGGAGAAACCTTGATGATAGAAGATATTTTTATTCGTTACCTTATTTTTTTTGCTTTTATTCTCGTTATATTATAGTTACAAAAACTTCATACAATGTCCTTTAACAAGCCCCCTTCTTTACTATTGTAAAACCTATATCTGTTCTCCAGCTTAAATTGTCATGCAAGAAGTTTTTCAAAGAAAACGTTTAAAAACTTGCCATTGTCAAGTCTAATAATTTTATTGCTTATATATTTAAAGCGTGATAAAAATAGGTTCTGGTACGCGTCTTGGAGTACCGTCTCAGGGCAAGTATGTAGACCACTCTCTCATTTTCCTAAACCCCTTTTTCAACATAGCAAAAAAGTATTTAAACTAGGATTTTGTGAGAAATATATATTTTTAGAATAAACTGGATAAACTAGAGGAGGGGGCTCATTATTATTGTCAGAAAAGAACTTTTTTTTGCTATTTTTAGTACTGTGAATATCATTCACTCCTTTTCATTGATAAAATCCATTTATGTAAGCGTTTAGGCTGATATTTTCCAGACGAAAGGAGCTTGTATATAAGCGAGTCTATTTTCGCTTATTATTTAACGCTTTGTATAGTTTTCTGTCCTAAAGTAATTATTTATGATCTGCCTGAATGTATTAGTTTAGCAGATAACAGGAAGGTCTCCTCCTAAATAATTGCGGCTGCTCGGTAGGAAATAGGGCTTTACACCATTAAGGGTTTAACAAAACTCATGCATTTTCTGACCAACTTGCTTGAAATTTCTGTAAATGAATATGCGAGACAATAAGGCTATTCTATTGTTGTGAGAATCATGCAATAGCAAGAGGAGTATAGGGCTTTTAAATTCTTATCTAATATATAAAATCATAGTAGGTCTAGGTATGCCCACCTTTTTTTGGTGGGGGGACATATTGAATGAGAGACTCACCAACTGGTATCTTTGAGACATATCCGTTTTAAATTGTTGTGACACATTCAGAATCTTATGCAAGACTAATGAAATATCTGTTCTAAGAGCTGTTTTTTATTGCCACCCAGGAACAAAGTAATTACTCGGTTCCCCGTTAGAGTAGTAGCAGATGAGGATTCTGTTTCCCGAAAAATAACGGGTGTCCTTTGTTCCATAACATTCAACAGTCTCTACAACGGTTATCCATATAGGAAATGACGGAGGATTTGCTAGCACAAAATGGCTGATGTGCATGAATATATTGGGATGGTTTTAGGACTGTGCCCTTACTTGAGGGGGTGACCCCCTTAAGGTTTTTAAACAGAAATCATGATTGGGCGGGAGTCCCCTGGAGGGTTTTTGCTGCCCCCCTAGGTTTTAAAAACCTAAAAATCAAAGAAAACAGGATTTGGCGGGGGGGCTGAAGTTTTTTTAAAGAACAACCACGGTAATCCTGATTTGGCGTAGTTTTTTTTAAAGAAACTATTAAGTAAACCATAAAAAATCTATATTTAGCGAGCCCCCTGAAGGTTTTTTAAGGACTCCCTTTTATGTAACAATCTTAGAAATTCTGAAGTAAACAAGTCCTGAAGTTTTTTTTAAAGAATAATATTAGAAATCCTGGGGTAAAGGAGTCCCTGAAGGTTTTTTAAGGACTCTGTATTATGTAACAATCTTAGAAATCCGGATTTGGTGGGGCCCCTCGTAGGTTTTTTAAGCAATTTATACATGATTCGTTTAGAAAACACTCTCTGCGATATAACAAAGCAAAAGTAAACATTCCCTATGAAGTAGCATGCACCTACTGGCTGCCGTCCGAATGATGGGATAGGGATGCTTTTAAAACTAGGGCATTTTTCGGAATGACGGGATAGGATTATCATGGGGGTATTGAGAGGATACTACTAAGTTGAGCCATTCCTGAAAACACCCTCTTGACATCCGTCCTGCAAATTGGTTTTTTTTTTTATTTAGTTCAACTTTCCCCTCAAAATCAAACAGTTTGTGGTAACGAACTGTAAGTAAGGAGCGACCCTTCTCAATAGTAAACAGAACTCTAAAAACTGGAATTCTGATATTAATAGATTCATCAAGAGAATCAGCTCATTATGCTGACTGATAAAATTTATTAAGTTTTGTGTTATGTATCAAAATTTACGAGCCTGAGAAAACTCGCCTGATTTTGAAAGGGGACACCCCCCTGAAATACAAGGAATTTGGATAAAAATCACACCATCAGATTCAGCGTACCAGAGAATCCTATTTTAGAAGTTTCATTCTCCTATATACAAAAATGTGGAATTTTGCTATTTTTGCCTGAAGACAGATCACAAGATACGTGTTTATTTGTTTTTTTCCCCCAGGAGTGATTGTAACGAAATAATATTCTTAGAAGATCTTAAGAGGGTGCATTCGAACTTATATTAAAAGTTCCAGTACCCACTTTATGTAACCAAAAAGATTGAAGGGGAAATGGCACCCTCATCCGCACCTTTTTCCCCCAAAGTTATCTGATCAATTTTTAAGATAGCTATACTATTTCAGTATAGTTGAACGATCAAATAATACCCCCCCCCTCGGTCCATGGGGAGAGGCCTTAAGTTATGAAATTTGTCCATTATGGTTATGGTTCTTAGAAATGGTTTTTAGGTTCATTAGTGATGGTATACGCATAGCATTTGTCATTGGGACGTATACAGACATTTTTTAGTGGGGGAGGTGGGATTTTGTGCTTGGGTGAATTTCCATATAGAGGATCTTCTTTGGGGAGGAAATTTTCAGGGGGGGGGGGTGAATTTTCCAGGGGAAATTTGACTGAGCTCCTATTCAAAATTCTTTTTAATTGTTTTACAATCTCATTACCAACTCAGTTCTGCATGTGAAGATGTTCCGCGGGAATTACCCGGGGGCCGTTTTCTGCCTTTTTTGGTTTCTAGGAAAAAATTCCACAAAAGGATGATTTCCAGGTGAATGAAAAACTGATTAAAAATTAAAGTCTTTTTTAAAATAAAAGTGTGCTAAGATGAATTTTTCAGGCAAAAGACGTTTTATAGGGGGGATTTTCAGCAAGGATGGAGTTGTCTGGAGGGACATTGACCGAGAGGCTTGACTTACTTGACTTGGTGCCTCCATTTGGACCGGTCTCTTGCAAGGATGTGGACATCCTCCTGAATATTTGCCATGACTGAGAAGGCACCTGCCGTGTCCTTCCATCTGGTTTGGGGACGACCTCTTGGGCGTTTCCCGCCGTGCAGCACGGGATTAAAGTCAAAAATCGTTCGTGCGGGAGTGTCGGGGGGCATGCGAAAGAGATGTCCGTACCAGCGTAGTGTTCGTTGGGCGAGTTGGACTGAGAAGGGCGTTTGACCAGTTAACGCCAGGAGGTTCTCGTTGCTAACAAAATCGTGCCAATGTAGTCCTTCAATGCGGCGAAGATGTTTTGTTTGAGCTATATTTACGGTGCTAAGCACAGACCGAGTGGCTGGCCAGGTTTCGGCTCCGTAAAGAAGCACGGATCCCACCGAAGCATTGTATATGCGCGTCTTGGTCCTACGGCTGATAGAAGGTTTCCTCCAAAGGGCGCTTAGTCTTCCCACTACTGCTGAGGGGGTGCATCCTAAATAGTATAAAACAGAGCATATTGCTGTCCTAAATTTATGTGGATATTTCATAGTAATTCAACCTTTATTTACACTAGCTATCTTTTACTCTTGCAGAAGCACCGGTTTTTTTTTGCACCGCCTGTTATCTAACAATTTTTCAAACAAAGTATTTAGATGACTAGTATTCAATATTCATTCAACTTGACACGCAGAAGATCCTGTATTAATTGAAAAAAGTTCAGAAATTAAATAAAAAACAAGTCTTTTTGAATTGAAAGTAGGGAGCGACATTAAAACGAACAGAAATTGTTCTGTATATGACAGGAGGGCCCTCCTCAAAACATCATTCTCTACGCTAAAATTCTGACTTTTTATCCCAATTCTTTAAAAGGGATTCCTGAAATACAATGACCGTTTAATTAAAAAAAAGCTTTTTTTTAAATTCTATAAAAAATCAAGCTTTTTAATTTCGATCGGTAACATTAAACCGGTTGCATTTTATATATTTGTAATCAGCATAAAATTTTGAGTCTTTTGATGGGTTAATTGTTATCATAATTCCATTTTTAGACTTTTGGTTACTGTTGGCCCAAGTCGCTCCTGACAGTTCATTGCCACAAATTATTTAAAACTATTAATCTGAGTCACGTTGTAAGTCCTGTTGTTTTTCTATTTTTAAACAAAAATAAAGTACGTCATATGTGTTTTCTAGAAATTTTCCATTGAAATATTCTATGTATTTTCGAGTCCTATGTATTTTCTAGAAATAAAGTTAGCTATAGAGGAAGTACTTCCAGGAGTGACTTCTGGTTATTGAATAGGTGAGGAGCAAGTCTTCAGTAAGTAGAATTTTTCCTAACAAAACACTTCCCAAGGACAAATTCAAATTTCATTTTTAACAAACAACACCTTCGTGACGGAGAAAAACCTATGAGGTTTGCTGTCGTGCAAAACTCCATATGTGTATTTACGATTTATTCAAATATTCAAACAAATTAGTTATAAATAAATCAAAATAAATAACATCTAAAATAAGTAATAATTAATTAAATTAATAACTAAATTATACATAAATGAAAATATAAAAGAAAAGTAATAAAAAGTCACGTGTGAAAACCACTTTTTGATTTTCGCCATGGCTTACGTTTTATAACTTCTGGCCATTTTTGCTCTTTTGAATAATTCCCCCTGAGTCTATATGGCTCTTCCTGAAATATGACCCTTCAATAAATGTTCCGTTTTGGGATTTTCTGAAAAGGCACCTGGGTGACTAGGTCTGGTTTTAGTTCCACTATCAAGTGAATAAATTAGCATGGTAGCACACCATTGCTTATGAACCATTATTTACATAGATGCCTTGAAAAGCATCTCGAACATCATTAGCATGGACTATTATCTCCAAAAGAACATATTTTATTAAATCTTCAAATCAGAGAAGTGCAAATATTATTTGTTCTATAGCTTGTAATATTCTTGGCAAGCAAAACAAATCAAAAGGCAATTACTTCTCCTTCTGGGCATGAGAAAATTGGTCATGTCTCGATAGTTGGGTTGCTACAAGTACAACTGCTGTCTTTTTTATGGGTAGTAATTTAAAAGCACCCGGTGTTCGAGTAAAGGTCATATCCGGTGACTGAAGCAATTATGATAATGGCTGAGACACTGAGATTAAAAATTATACGGAAGACAATTGTGTTTTGTCTTTAGATTGTTTCGATGTTTTGATCAACTACGTTTTTTCCATTTCTAGGCGATAAATGAGTTCCACGACCCTTTCCTGGTTTTAAAGGGAAGGAACACTAGAAAATGAATACTGTGGTGACAGATCATTCTCAGAAATTTTTTTGGGGGGACAGCGTGAAAAACTTATGATTAGGGCCAGAAATTCTTAGACCCAGACTGATAAATTTTGATGAGATAGCTGATTTTGGGACAAGTTTTCTTTCCTTCATAGTTAAAACTAAACCCCTAATAAAAAAAAGTTATTGCACCGACAAATTGAAAGCTTGTAAATATTACAAAATATAGTTATTTCATGCTGCCTATTAAATTATAATAAAGGATTTTTCGACAGAAACTAAAAGTAGTATCCAGCAGTTCGTAGTAAAGAGCTGTTGCTCGGCCCAATAGTGGCCGCAACTCGGCGGCCACTATTGGGACACCAACGGCACCAATTCAAGAGAATAGGGTGCGGTACCCATTTAGAGGATCTGACATAAAAAGATTCTTTTTTTTAATGCATAACAGAAAAAATACATTAGTTTTTCATTTAAAATATTTTGTAAATAATACTGGATTGAATATTGCTTATAGACATCACACCCTCACAAATCCAAGGCTGTCAACTCAGGAAAACGTATGGGGGGATTGAATTTTTCCAAGTCTAGGGGCTAATTGTTCATTTTTTCGTTTTCTTCAAATGATAAAATTATAAACAAGGTAAATTCCAATAAAAAATACTAAAATTATATTTTTACAAATTTAGAAAGAGTGAGGCAAGAAAACCTAGTGGCTTATTCCCCCCTCCTACTAATTAATGACTCTGACCAAATCAGGGTAAAATGTTCCAGTTCTCTGTAGTAACTGTTACTGTATGCAACCATGACTTACTGATTCAATAAAATACAAAATTGACTTTTTTTTAAATTTAGGAGGAGTGAGGTAAGAAAACCCAGATGTTTGATGCCCCCTTCCATCCAAATATTGACTCTGATAAAATTAGGGTAAAATGTCCCAGTCTCATATAGTAGTTATTGCTGTATGCAGCCATGGAATTGCTGATTTAAAATATTCGTCCAAGAAAAGATTTTCGTGGTTTTTCGTTTGCAAATAAAATTCTTGAGGACAAACTTGCTCCTATAATCCACTAAGCTTTAAAGCTTCGTTATTTATCTGTTAAAGCGACAACACTCAAGAAGTGAAGTATGTTAATCCTAATGAAATATACCTAAGTATAATAAAAATATAATATCTCAGAACATTTGGGCTATATATTTGCATATTGGGGGGGGATAAACTATGGTGGGTCTGTAAGCAAAATGCGTTAAGTACAATTACTCTGCATATTATGAAGTAAGAATTGTTTAATATCTATATTTCATTTCATGCTGCATATTAAATTACGATAAAGGATTTTTTGGCAGAAACTAAAAGTAGTATCCAGCAGATCCTAGTAACAAGCCATACTCGGCCCAAAAAGGGGCTACAACTCGGCGGCAACTATTTGGACACCAATTGGCTGCCACCACTTCAAGAGAAAAGAGTGTGGCACCTATTTAGAAGGTGTGACAGTAAAAACTTTCTTTTTTTACTGCATAAGAGAAAAAATGCTTTAGTTTTTCATTTAAAATATTCTGTAAATAATACTGGATTGAGTATTGCTTATAGTACATCACACCCTCACAAATCCAGGGCTGTCAACTCAGGAAAACGTATGGGGGGCATTGAATTTTTCCAAGTCTTGAGGCTGGTTGTTGTTTCTCGTATGCAACCATGACTTATTTGTCATTAATGATGATGATTTCTGTGCCAAGTTTCATTCTGTTGAACAAAATTTGAACATTTTTCTATGTCTGAATTGATACTTTTTATTCTATGGCTTCAGTTCAGTCCGTTCCACCTCTTCACCATCATCAGTGTATCATGTGGAGCTTTGAATATCTGAAGTGTGGATACAACCAACAAATTTTGCTTTTTATTGGGGAATCAATTCTGTAGTCAGTAATTTATTTTTAATGAAAGTTTTGAATACAATAGCAGGTGTGTTCGAAGCATAAGGATGCATGGTCAGTTTTTACACAGAAGTGGTGGAAACCTGAATAAAAAAAGACGTAGAGCACTCTCTGGTGGGGTAATTCCTCCCGGGGGAGGAAAAACTGACCTATGAAGTGTTTTGCGTTTTTTTTTTCTAATGGGTGGACAGAAACCACAAACTATTGAGTCGTCCAAAAAAAATTACTGTTTTTTCTAATGGCTGTTTCCTCCCAATGAAGGTAAAATACACACTAGACCTGTTATTGTGATATGCATGGAACAATGGTTCAAACATAGGGAACAGAGATAGCCTCTAGTCCAGTTGTCAACTGACAAAAAATATGTTTAATTTCAGGTTCTTTGCCGTCATGACACCTGTCATCTGTCTTATGCAATCTAAAGGCAGTTTCCAGTCGTATTGAACCTGCTGATTGCGATTATACTCAGGAATGGGTAGCTCCAAGGGGTTCTGGATCCTTCAAAATGACTTGAAAGGTTAGAAAATACTACCTGGAGAGTTTTTTATTCAGTTATTTTTTTCAAATTTGCAATGCCACCCGTTACATGGCTCCTGCAAGGTATGCAATTTTAAGAAGAAAAAGAAATTACTGGCAATAAATAATAAATTTTAACTTATTGTCAAAAATTTATATTGGATTCAATTATTATATACTCACAGAACAGGTGCCTCACCTGTTTACCTTAGGCTGTTCTAACCACTCCTTGGCACTCTGCTCTTCTCACGCTTCAAAACTCTAATCCGAAAGCGCGGAAGACTAGATTAGAGACCCAGTCAACTATATTGGTTTTAGTCCAAAACAGGTCAAGGAGCATGAACAGTTTCAAGAATTTACAAATATTGCAAAACACAGGCTGCTGGCCACTGTTTCTTTCACTATAGCTGTCTCTTGAAGCAGTGGTTTACAGGATTTTGGAACAGTCAAGTGCCCTGGCTCTGCTCCTGGGTCATCAGCGTAACAACGCTGACACTGATAGGGCTAAGTCGGGAGAAGGCAAGGCCGATTTACCGTTTCATGAACGATCCCTTCTGCAAAGCATACATATAAAATCTGTCTTTCACGCTGAAGAAGATCAATGTGCTCAATCTGAAGTTTCAGAGCAGAGGAGTCCACGTTCACAGTATTCTGGATAGCACCAGAGATTCTGAATACCTCACTATTGAAGGGCTTTGTGAAACCCAGTGTGATAGAAAGGGCTGCACAATAGGAAAATTTGAAACTCTCCCTGGAGGATCAGGTCCTCCAGGACTTATCATATAGCAAGGTTAATTTTTTATTTCTCAATAGCTAGGTCTGACTTCTGATATGACCGAAAAGAGCAGATGCAACTACAAGCAAAAGCATTATATCTCTGGATGTTCGCTTTCAACGGTCCATGATTGCCATCCATTTTCTATAAAATGGCACAAAGAATTAGAAGCAGTAAAAACAGTCGAGATGTACAATTTTTGTTTTAAAATATATATGTACACTTTTATCGGTTATCGTCATCAAAGCTATTTTTTTCTTAAACTAAACCTGCAGAGACTTCTTGCTGTCCCAGGTCCAGGGACTTCTTGATGTCAGGCTCTAGGGTGACTTAAGCGCTTCTATGTAGACTTGAGGAGATGAGTTAATCCACGTCCTGCACTGGTTCTGAGACCATTGCGTTTCCACTGGGAACAATGATTTAAAGAGTATGAAAATTACAACTCGGGATGTTACAATGTTAATAATAACTATCTTATCAACAATTTGCCTGACGAATACAGATGCTTAAAACTGGACTTATTAGGAGTTCCAGTACTAATATTCTGGGGGTAGTAAAGGTGAAATTAGGTGATATAGAATCTATTTACTCAGGCAAGAAATACAGGGTATATAAACAGGGAGTATGGCCCATGATGAATCATGAAGCTGCTAAGTCTGGTTATTAATGGTAACTAATAGTGAGGTATAAAGAGTTCGTGGTATCAAACTGTAAGTAAGGAGTGACTTGGCTCAATACTAACCAAAACTCTAAAGCGGGTTTTTAATATCAATAGATACATCAAAAGAATCAGCTTTTTATGCTAATTCCAAATGTATAAAGTTCGTCTAGTTTTGTGCTATACATCAAAAGTTAGAGTTTGTGAAAATTTGCCTGATTTTTAAAATAGGGGGAAACACCCCCTAAAAATTAAAGGAATCTTAACGAAAATCGCATCATCAGGTTCAGTGTACCAGAGAAATTTATTGTATAAGATTTAAGCTCCTATGTGCAAAAATATGGAATTTTGATATTTTTGCCAGAAGACAGATCCCGGATGCGTGTTTATTTGTTTTATTGTTTTTTTTCCAGAGGTGATTTTTATCGAAAAAATGATCCTAGAAGGTCAGGAGAGGGTGTAATCGAGCGGAAATTAAAAGTTCTAGTGGGCTTTCTAAGCGACCAAAAAGATTCTGGAACAACTGGGCCCCCTCCCATGCCCATTGTTCCCCCAAAATTATCTGATCCAAATTTTGAGATAGCCTTTTTGTACGGTATAGTTGAAAGATCAAATAAATATGTCTTCAGGTGTAAAATGAAACCCCAATCAGTGGGGATATGTCTGTAAGTTATGAAATTCGCCCTTGGTTTACGTATAGTATTTGTTATTGGGAAGTATACACACACTTTTTTTTGGGGGGGGAGAGGTGTGTTTGGGATGGATTCACCCACTTGCAAGTTAAAAATACTTCAATTTTTCCAATTTTTCTTCTCCCTTCAGCCCCCCAGATGGTCGAATCGGGGAAAATGACTTTATCAAGTCAATTTATGCAAGTCCCTGACACACCTACCAATTTTCATCGTCCTAGCAC
The DNA here is from genome assembly GCF_032884065.1 of Artemia franciscana. Lineage (NCBI taxonomy): Eukaryota > Metazoa > Arthropoda > Branchiopoda > Anostraca > Artemiidae > Artemia > Artemia franciscana. Next base: position 33,148,478 of record NC_088874.1, on the reverse strand, counting down.
GTCCAGAAGCACCAAACTCGACAAAGCACTGAACTCTACCCTCTAACTCCCCCAAAGAGAGCGGATCCAGTCCAGTTATGTCAATCACGTATATACGACATTTATAAGCGTTTTCCAAGATTTCCGGTTTCCCCCTCCAACTCCCCCAATGTCAAAAGATCTGGTCGGGATTGGAAATAAGAGCTCTGAGACGTGAGTTCTTCTAAATATCAAATTTCATTAAGATCCGGTCAACTGTTCTGAAGTTAAAAAATCGCAATTTTTCTAATTTTTCCAAATTAAGAACCCCCAACTCCCCCAAAGAGAACGGATCCGTTCCAATTATGTCAATCTCGTATCTACAACTTGTGCTTATTCTTCCCATCAAGTTTCATCCCAATCTGTCCACTCTAAGTATTTTCCAGTTTCTAAGATATCCGGTTTCTAAGATTTTTATTCCTCTATGTCCCTGGATCCGATTCGAATTGAAAATGGAGCATCTGAGACATAAGATCTGAGACACGAACACTTCCAGGTAAGCTAGGACGGTGAAATTTGACAGGCGTATCAGGAACCAGACCAAATTAAATTTGAAATTGTCGTTTCCCCGATTCGACCATCTGGGGGGGGGATGGGGAGACGGTTAAATTGAAAAAATTAGAAAAATGAGGTATTTTGAACTTACGAACGGGGGATTGGATCTTAATGAAATTTGATGTTTGGGAGGATATTGTGTCTCAGAGCTCTTATTGTAAATCTCGACCAGATCCGGTGACATTGGGGGAGTTGGGGGGAGAACCTAAAATCATGGAAAACGCTTAGAGTGGAGGGATCGGGATGAAACTTTGTGGGAAAAATAAGCACAAGTCCAAGATACGTGACTGACATAACCGGACCGGATCCGCTGTCTTTGGTGGAGTTGGCGGGGGGGGGGGAGAAGTAATTCGGAAAAATTAGGAAAATTTAGGTATTTGTAACTTACGAACGGGTGATCAGACTTTAATGAAATCTGATATTCAGAAGGACCTTGTGCTTTAAAACTCTCATTTTAAATCTCGACCAAAACCGGTGACACTGGGGGGAGTAGGAGGGGGAAACCAGAATTCTTGGAAAACGTGAAAATCGAGGTATCTTATGAATGGGCGATCGGATCTTAATGAAACTTGATATATAGAAGGATTTCATGTCTCAGATGCTCCATTTTCAATTCGAATAGGATCCGGGGACATAGGAGGCTTCAGGGAAAACAGAAATCTTGGGAAGCTCTTGGAGTGGAGAGATCGGGATGAAACTTGATGGCAAGAATAGGAACGAGTTATAGATACGTAATAGACATATTTGGAACGATTCGTTCTCTTTGGGAGAGCCCTGGGGTGTTAATTTGGAAAAATTAGAAAAATTGAGGTATTTTTAACTTAAGAACGGGTGACCGGATCTTAATGAAATTTCATATTTAGAAAGAATTCATGTTTAAGAGCTCAAATTCCAAATCCCGACCAGGTCTGTTGACATTGGGGGGAGTTGGAGGGGGAAGCTGGAAATCTTGGAAAGCGCTTAGAGTGGAGAAGCCAGGATGAAACTAGGTGGGTAAACTAAGCAAATGTTGTAGACACGTGATTGATGTAACCGTACTGGATCCACTCTCTTTGCGGGAGTTAGGGGGCGGGTTTCAGTGCTTTGGCCAGTTTGGTGCCTCTGGACGTGCTAGGACGATGAAAATGGGTAGGCGTGTCAGGGAGCTGCACAAATTGACTTGATAAAGTCGTTTCCCCCGATTCGACCATCTGGGGGGCTGAAGGGAGAGGAAAAATTTGAAAAATGAGGTATTTTGAACTTACGAGTGGGTGATCAGATCTTAATGAATTTTGATATTTAGAAGGACCTCGTGACTAAGAGCTCTTATTTTAAATCCCGACCGGAATTAAGTCTCTGACTTTCCTTTTAAATCAATCTATTGATTCTTAGAATTTTGCTAGAGCTCATACCGCATGAGCTATTGGCTCTTCCGGCCTCGTCACAAGTGCCATATGAACTCTTAGCTCTTGTTCTACTATTGATGTGTTTGCCGATAGTATAGGCCGTGAAATGCCAAAATTTATAACCGAAAAGTGCTCTTGGTGTCACCCCTACTTGCTGAAAAATGATTTGGCTATCATGTCCAAATATTGAAATAAGTTGGCTAAATATTCGTTTCTGACGTACGTTTCGGAAATAAAATCAAATTCTTCTTGAGGTAATTGTATAATGATTGTCGGATTGCGTACAGGTTCAGTTTTAAGGAATTGAGTTAAAAGTGGTGTTGTTACTTGACGAATAGGCTATTGGAGCAATTTCTTATGATATTTATGTTATAAGTACTACGTGAGAACAGAGAACTCAGCTATTATTTATTTGTATGGATCCTAAATATTTATAGTTCTTAGGATTTTGCAAATTTAATAATGGTTCAATATCATAATGCTTCTTCCTTTGTACAATGAAACCTAAATATGATAATTTGATATATATATATATATATATATATATATATATATATATATATATATATATATATATATATATATTATTTATTTGTATGGATCCTAAATATTTATAGTTCTAAGGATTTTGCAAATTTAATAATGGTTCAATACCATAATGCTTCTTCCTTTGTACAATGAAACCTAAATATGATAATTTGATATATATATATATATATATATATATATATATATATATATATATATATATATATATAGTAATATTTTTTACAGAGAGCCCTCGATATTTATCTTCTCTATAAAAGACATTATATGTATAAAAGCGCAAGACGGCAGTTTCCATAGGAACACCTTAAATTTTATTCAGATTAAATTTAAAAAATCAAGTTTTTTATCTGAAAGTAAGGAGCAACATTAAAACTTAATACGAACAGAAATTACTCCTCATAAGAAAGGGGCTTTTCCTCCTCAACGCCTTGCTCTTTACGCTAAAGGTTTACTCTTTCTCTTAACTCTACATTTTAAAACAGTAAAAAACTTTAGCGTAAAGAGCGGGGCGTTGAGAAAGAAAAGCCCCTTTCATATACGGAGTAATTTCTGTTCGTTTTAAGTTTTAATGTCGCTCCTTACTTTCATTTAAAAAATTTCTTTTTTAAAATTTAATTTCTGAAAGTTAATCAATGCATGTTTTGATTTTGGCTCTCCGCAGAGGAATTATTAAAACAAAATTTGTATATTTATTTTTTTTTTGGCTTAATGGCTTTCTCATAATTTTGATCGAATGATTTTGAGAAAAAAAGAGCGGGGGAGGAAGCCTAGTTGCCCTCCGATTTTCTGTTAATTAAAAAGGCAACTAGAACTTTTAATTTTTTACGAATCTTTTTATAAGTATAAGATATACGTAACTTCTAAATTAGCTTCCGTAAAGAACTTTTGTATTCTCATGTTTTTATTACATATATGAGGGGGTTCGCCCCCTCGTCAGTACCTCGCTCTTTACATTAAAGCTTAAATTTTGTCCCAATTCATTAAGAAAGACCCCTGAATCACAAAAGCCGCAGAATAAATAGTTGAAATTACTAAAAATACTTTAGCGTAAAGAGCGAGGTATTAGGAGGAGGTGAGCCTCTCATATGGGTAATAATTTCTGTTCGTTTTAAGTTTTAATGTTGCTGCTTACTTCCAGCTGAAAAAAAAACTTTTTCATATTTATTTTTTCATTGTTTTTTTAAGTAATGCTAGTAAATCCTGCGCTCCCTTCATGGAAATTTTCTTCCCTCATGACAAATTCCTCGATGGCAAGTTCCCCCAGCATATCCCCTCTTCTCAACCCCTGCCTCCAACCAAAAAATCCTCCTGAAAACGCCTGTACACTTCCCAATAACCATTACTATATGTAAGCACTGGTCAAAGTTTTGAACTTGTAACCCCTCCCACGGGGACTGTGGGAGAGTAAGTCGTCCCCAAAGACATAGTTATAAGGTTTTTCGACTTTGCTGAATAAAATGGCCATCTCAGAATTTTGATCCGTTGACTTTGGGAAAATAATTAGCGTGGGAGGGGGCCTAGGTGACCTCCAATTTTTTTGGTCACTTAAAAAGGGCACTAGAACTTTTCATTTCCGTTAGAATGAGCCCTCTCGCAACATTCTAGGACAACTGGGTCGATACGATCACCCCTTGGAAAAAAACAACAAAAAACAAACAAACAAACAAACAAATAAACACGCATCTGTGATCTGCTTTCTGGCAAAAAATATAAAATTCCACATTTTTGTAGATAGGAGCTTGAAACTTCTACAGTATGGTTCTCTGATACGCTGAGTCTGAATGTGTGATTTTCGTTAAGATTCTATAACTTTTAGGGGGTGTTTTCCCCTATTTTCTAAAATAACGCAAATTTTCTCAGGCTCGTAACTTTTGATGGGTAAGACTAAATTTGATGAAACTTATATATTTATAATCAGCATTAAAATGAGATTCTTTTGATGTAGCTATCGGTACCAAAATTCCATTTTTTAGAGTTTTGGTTACTATTGAGCCGGGTCGCTCTTTACTACAGTTCGTTACCACGAACTGTTTGATTGAGCGACAAACCATGAACTATATTGGTTCAAGTGACTAAAACGTACAATGTCCATGACTGGCCCTGGGGGAGGTGGGGATTTCAAGGAGCACTGGAAAGGTGAAATAAACGAAATTTTTAATATGACTCAGGAAGAAAAACGCGAAGAAGCAGAGTGTTCACTTGTAAAAATGAACAATTTTGAAAAAAGGCAATTTTGGCGGAATTTTTTTAAGCTTGGTATTCGCTAGGAATATAAGAGAAAAGAACCTATCAGGGTTTACGTTATTTTCACTGGTTAAAAATGCTTTAAGGCAATTTTGGCGGAATTTTTTTAAGCTTGGTTTTTGCTAAGAATATCAGAGAAAAGAACCTACCAGGGTTTACGTTATTTTCACTGGTTAAAAATTTTATATTACAACACGATAAAAACAAGTGCTTTTTTTGGCCTCCCTATCTGACATTCACTTAAGGAAAAATATGATAGCCATGAAAAAATATTTCAACAAAGCAGAACAACGGAATTCAAGGATGTCTTTTTAACACGGATATATTTGACGACAATCTTTTGTTTTTATTTCACCAAAATATATGATTTTATTAGAAAAATGTAGATCGAGTTTTAATTAAAATATTCATTTTCTCATTACTTACGGTTATTGAGTAAAACCTTCTAGATTTTTAGAGATTCGAACAAAAATCTTGATAGATTGTAGATTTTCTAATAAATAGAGTTTATTGCTTAACAAACCAAAAATATATTCAAGGTTCTTTAGTCAAATAAACGAGCCTGAGAAAATATGAAAAAAGAGAAAAAACACCCTAAAAGTCAAATGATCTCGATAAAAATCACACCATCAGATTCAGCGTATCAGAAAACCCTGTTCTAGACGCTTCAAGCTGCTGTATGAAAAAATATGGAATTTTGCATTTTTTGTTGTTAGTAGAAAGATCAAGATACGTGTTTTTTTTCCCAGGGGTGATCGTGTCAACCTAATGGCCCTATAAAATCGAGAGAGTGGTCATTTGAATTGAAATTAAAAGTTTTAGTGCCTTTCTTAAGTGACCAAATAAATTGGGAGGACAACTAGCCCCCCTTCCACGACCCTTTTTTCCCCAAAATCATCCAATCAAAATTTTTAGAAAGCAATTTTGTTCAGCATAGTTGAAAAGTCTCAAAACTATGCCTTTGCAGATAACATGACCCCTGGGAATAGTTTCTTAAGCTATATAATTTGTCCATTGCTTACGTATAGTATTTGTTATCGGGAAGTATACAGGAAATTTTTGGAGGGGGATTATACACGGGTAAAGGGTTTCCATGAGGATAGTTTTCTGTGTGGAGGGAAATTTCCAGGGATGATCTTTCAAGAGGAAATTCTGAGCTAGGGGATTTGATAGAATTTTTACAGAAAATTCTTTTATATATTTTTCTTTCTCCTCGCCAACTCAATTTCGCTAGTCAATTTGCTAGTCAAATCCAATTTTGCTAGTCAGCCTGAAGAATTTTTCAGGCTCAATCGTCTGCAAGAAATTTACGAAGGGGTTTGGATTTTCAGAGAGGATGGAATTGTCCGGAAAATTTTTTACCGGGAGGGAGGTCTTATCTGGTAAGAACTTTCCACTGAGGAGATTCCCGTGATTTTTCATGGAGAGTGAGCCAGATTTAATAACATTATTTGAAAAACGATCAGAAATTAAATAAAAAAATAAGTTTTTTCAATTGAAAGTAAGGAGCAACATCATCCAGGAATTTCATACATTTGAAATTCCTGCCCGGTCTAAAATTGTGAAGTAGTCTGTATGATTCTGAAAGTCCCTAAAAATATATATAAACTGAAGTGAAAAATTTACTAAATCACGAAAGAGTTTAGAGTTGATATGAAAAATCATTTTTCTTAAATATTACTAGTTTAGGATAGAAAAGTCACTTTTACAAAATAGTATAAAAGAAACTATTACTGTAACAGAAATTATACAAAAAATGCTGATTTAATCAAAACCTGTGGCAACCATGCCTACAGTTCTGTCATAAGGTCATTAATCCATTGACAAAAAAGTGTATAAAGCATACAAAAGGTAAAATATGGAATTGGGATTTTTTATTATAATTAATTGAAAAGGAACTTTTTCCACAAAAAAAAAAAATTAAAAGAAAAGCAAAGAGCTACAACAAAACCAAAGATGAACAAGACTAAGTCAAATAGCTCCTCATGAGTAAAATTACCTTTGTAGTTGCACCCCAGATAAGTTGCCCTTTTCTGTTATATCAGAAGTCAGACCTAGCGGTAGAGAAATAAAAAATTAACCTGGCTATATGTGCACCTCGAGATGCGTTCGGTGTACTGCGCAACACGCGGAAATTTTTTCGGGAGGTTGTACTTTTCATGTATTAGTAGTACTTTTTTAAAGACCCCGATTAGTACCACTAACATCGCTGGAGTGTAACCATGATGAGTGGTAATTCCCATCAGTGTTGCCATCTTCATAGGTTTCCTGTGTAATTTCAGAAGTTTTTTATATGGTCACAGGTTTTTGCCGTAAAATGGTAGAAGGTCACAGGTTTTGGAGCTAAAGCTGCCAGCAAAGGGGCATTTTAGAGTTTTTACGACAAGTTTTTCACTTTGGGTGACAATTTGGGATCTCAAAAAGGATACTTTTGGCATTTTTACCAATGAAGTATTTTAAATAAAAAGCATATGCTCAATAGCAACATGTGTCCCTTTAAAAAACAAACTGTTTTCGGCTTAGTTGATATGGGTATTCATTTACCCGGCATCGAATTTAGTTAAACATTTAATGCATCTTCAGTTTTGAGAAAACAAATACATTTTGCATTATTTTGTTCAGACCAAAACTATATTTTCGTTAACCGAATCTTCATTTACTTTAGCAAGAAAACAAAAAAATTTATTTACCAAGAAAACAAAAACAACTTGCAGAATTTTGATTTTTGCTCAGTTACACATTAACTACGAAGAAGAAATTCAATACAGTTAGGGATATATGTAATTTCAAAGATACAAAAAAACCAGGTAAATGGTATAATATATCATTCAAAACATAGCTAAATATTATTAGAGGTTTTTTTAAAAATAAAATATTTCAATATTAGTAATAAATACCTATTGGGATGATAGTAGGTTATTTCTATCCTCTCGGATGCAAACACTATACTAATAAGATTATTACTGAGTCATATTCAAAAGAAATTTTTTTTCAAGTTTGTCTTTTACTGGATTTGCTGAATAACATCCAGTTTAATTGTTTATTAACCCTACCCTTTCCTCTCTAACGCTGAGATATAATCTGAGCTCAAGTGAGTCATTTTTTGTTTCTGATATAAGTTATATGCAGCCATCATTGAGGTATGTATGAGGAGGGGAATGTCCCAACTAGATTCTTTGTAATGTTAGACTTTGAAAATAGTTTTTTCCGTGAAGAAGGGTTTGTGTTTTTAGTAATTAAAAAGTATTTTGGATTTTTATTGAAAATAGTGAAAAGCGGCAAATGTGTCCCCCCTGGTGGACAATGCCCTTGTGCGGTGGTGACTGTAAAGTCCCGCTGGTAGAAGTTGATTAAAATGACACTTTCGAAAATGCTCGACCATTAGTAATTTCTAAAGCAGCAGCACTCTCGGAATTGTTTTCTTGTGGTTTATTTTAATTTTCTATGATCTGTGACGTTTGGTTTGGTTGAACTTTCTGATGACAAATCGGCAGCGTGCCTCTATCTCTAATTTCTTTTTTTTTTTAAATCACAGCTGGCAAAAAAGACAGCCCTTTCAAGCTGCGACCAACGATTGACCTGCTAAACTTCTGTTTCAAGTAGTTGGAACTTACCTGAACTTACCTGGAACTTACCTGAACTGAAACCTGGAACTTACCTGAGTGTTGAAACATTGTGGATCAATTGGTGTCTATAAATGGAGGGATTCCAAGACTGTTCTGTTTGCTTTCAACTACCATGATACAGAAGTAGCCTCTGTAAAAAGAAAAAAAATTATGATGGATCCACCTCGGTTATCACAGCCCCTCAAGTAGGAAAAGATTGTAATGACCATATGGTAGGTGTAGGCCTTTCAAAACAGAAAAGGGTAGCAGGTGGAAGAGATAGAAAGTCGTTAAAATGGTGGCATCGACTTTTTGGGGATTTTGTTGATTTGATGCTCTGTAATGCCCATGTTTTGCACACTCTCTTTTTTCCAAAGAAAAATTGACACTGCTTGAGTTTTGGCGAAGGGTCGTGAGAGGACTCGTGTATTTGCCACAGTTGAACAAAAAAAATGGAAGCACTTTTCAGAAGGCTGTTGCAGTTAACAAGAAAAGACAAGGGAGTTGCAGTGCCTTGGTTCTAGACGATGACCGTCTTAGTGGCCTGGGTGATCACTGGCCTAAATCTGTTTCTCAACACTCAAGATGTGAAATGTGTTCTCTAAAGCAAGTTGAATCAAGACCACACTCATTTTGCTTCAAATGTGGTCTGACGTTGTGCATCAATGAACAGAAAGTTTGTTTTGCTAAGCATCATGAGTATCATCAAAGACTGAGTTTGAATAACATTTCAATTGAAGTTTCAAATTCTGAATAAACGATTTTTTCTTTTAGAAAAAATAAACTTTCTCAGTGGGACTTCTCGGTCCATTCGGCTATTATTTAGCCAGGTTCATTTGCCCAGCGGGACTGCAGAGTCCCGCTTTGAACAGATTTTTCCCTACTCATTTTAGAAGGTTTTTATGAGCATATTCAGGATCAGCGTGCCTTTTTGGTCAGGAATCATTTTTTTTCGTCAATTTTTTTTTTTGAAATACGAGGGCTTGGTCCTGAAAGGGTTAAGGTAGGGTTCGAATTTTTTTCCAATTCTTTAAAAAAATACTTCTGAATCACAAAGGCCGTTTAATTAGACTGAATATCTTTTCTGAATGTACTAAAAAAAACTGTAGAATAAAGATTGAGGTATTGAAGAGGGGACACATCCCTTCAAATAAACAATAATTTCTGTTATTTTTTTAGTTTTAATGTTTCTCCTTACTTTCAGTTGAAAAAACTTATTTTTTATTTACTTTCTGATTGTTATTTAAATAATGCTGGGAAATCCGGCGCCCTCATTCAAGGAAAATTCTCTTCCCCCATTAAAAATTCCTCCACGGAAAGATTCTCCCACCTAATCGTCTTCCACTGACCCCCCCCCCCCCCTAGGAAAAAATTTCGCCTGAAAACGTCTGTATGCTTCCCAGTAACCAATGCTATTGTAACTTGCAGCCCTTACCCCGGGGACTGTGGGTGATTTCGTTATCCTCTAAGACGTAGTTACTAGATTTTTTGAATATGCAGAACAAAATGGCTATCTCAATATTATGATCCGGTGACTTTGGGAAAAAAGAGCGTTAGAGGGGGCCTAGTTGCCCTCATATTTTATGGTCAATTAAAAAGGGCACTAGAAATTCTAATTTAAGTTCGAATGAGCCCTCTTGCAATATCTTAGGACCGCTGGGTCGGTGTAATCATCCCTCGAAAAAAACAAAACAAAAAAAGACAAATAAAAAAGCATTCGTGATCTTTCTTCTGTCAAAAAATTTAAAACTCTAAATTTTTTCAGATGGTAGCTTGAAACGTCTACAGTAAGGCCCTTAAACACGCTGAATCTGATGGTACCATCACTAATATTTGATGACTTTTAGGGGGTGTTACCCCCTTTTTTCAAAAATAAGGCAAATTTTCTCAGGCTCGTAACTTTTGATTAGTAGGACCAAACTTGACGAAACTTAAAATATTTAAAATCAGCATATAATTCCAATTCTTTTGATATATCTATTAGTATCAAAATTATGTTTTTTTTTATAGTTTCGGCAACTATTGAGCCGGGTCGCTCCTTACTTTCAGTTTGTTACCACGAACTGTTTGACTATCAGTTACTAAAGTATAAAGGTAAGTAATTTCTTAAACCAAACCGCTCTTGCATTTACAGAATATAAGAGAGAAAAAACTGGTATAAATATGCAAAACAATGGGACAGAACCAGAATAAAACAACAGCAAGAATAAAATAAACAATGGCATGGGTTTTTCAGTAAATTCTTTAAATATCACTATATACATAAAAAAAATCAAATTATCTATTATATTTTGATTGTCTGTGATAATTATTTTTTTAATTATCTATTATAATTTTTTATTATATTTTATAATAAAAAATTATAATTTTATTATAATTTTATCTATTTATTTTATTTTTATCTATTATAATTTTATCTATTTTATTTTTTAATTATCTTTGATAATTATCTATTATCAAATTATATATATAAAAAATCATTTATCACTATATATATATATATATATATATATATATATATATATATATATATATATATATATATATATATATATATATATAGAAAATCAAATTATCAGATTTAGGTTTCATCGTACAAAGTAAAAAACGTTATGATATTGAGCCATTACTAAACTTGCAAAATCGATAAAATCGATATTTATTTAAGAGAACTATAAACATTTAGGATCCATACAAATAAATAATAGTAAAGTTCTCACGTAGCACATATAACTTAAATACCACAAGAAATTGCTCCAATATCATCAAGCAAAAACATCAGTTTAAACTCAATTACTTAAAACTGAATCTTTGCGCAATCCAGCAATCGTTATACAAATAACTTAAGAAGAATTTGGTTTTATTTGCGAAACTTTATGTCAGGAAGGAATATTTAGCCAACTTATTTCAATATTTGGAAATGATAGCCAAATAGATTTTTTGCAAATAGGGGTGACACCAAAAGAAGGACATTTCACGGCCTATGCTCTCGGCAAACACATCAATAATAGACAAACCCTGTATAATGTTTACGCGGCTTCTTGATGTACGTCATCAATGTTGCAAATTAAATGTTTCGGCTTTTAAATCTCTATAATTTGTGTTTTGTATGGTTTTAAATGTATTATTAAGCTCCCAACTGTTATACTATGAACTGAAAAAGATTTTTTAAGGTTAAATTGTACTTATCAATTTTTTTTAAAGACTATTTAAAACATATTACTGTTGAAAAAACAATTAAAAAATAGATAACAATTCTAATTTTTGCAACTATAAAGTTCCTTCATTTACACACTTAGTTTGAGGCAAAACTAATATAACGAAATAATTTTTGAATAGCTGATAATCTGAGGGACGGTAACTCTGATCTCTGATTTCAGCTTGTCTCTCGAAAGGAGTTTGCGTTACCACACCAGAAAACAATAAAACTGTTATCTCAAGCTGGAAATACAGTGGCATGAGCAAACCGTATCACAGCATAAATTCAAATATACAATTATGAACAGTCGATTTATTTTTGGGACACAGTGCGCGGAAGCTACGCTAGTAGATGGAGACAGCAAACTGATATTGGTCACTAAGCTGTGTATACAACAAAATTGCGTTCCCGCCTATGGCGTTGTAGTACGACCTGCGTGTCGGAATGTGGGCATGGAGGAGGTGCCAAGTTCAGAGCTCTGTACCAAAAGCTTCTCATGGGCAAGATAGGAGTTTTCGTAACTGTATTAATATCTAAGCTGTGAGCCGTATAGATTTTGTTTCCTGGTAACAAATACTCGTTATGGCACTTGGTATTAACCAAGTGCCACATATAGCAATCGCCAATTCTGTCGGTCCCGGTTTTGCTACTTTAGGCACTTCCAGGCAAGCTAGGACGATGGAATTTGGCAAGCGTATCAGGGACAGGACCAGCTTAAATTAGAAATAGTCGTTTTCCCAATTTGACAATCTGGGGGGAGTGGGGGGCCGGTTAATACGGAAAAATAGAAAAAATGAAGTATTTTTAACTTATGAATGGGTGATGGGCTCTTAATGAAATTTGATAATTGGAATGATATTGTGTCTCAGAGCTCTTACTTTAAATCCCAACCGGATCTGATGAGTTGGAGGGGGGGAAACCTAAAATCTTGGAAAACACTTAGAGTGGAGGGATCGGGATGAAACTTGATGGGAAAAATAAGCACAAGCCCCAGATACATGATTGACATAATCGGAACGGATCCGCTCTCTTTAGGGTAGTTGGGGGGGGGGGCAATTCTGAAAAATTAGAAAAAATGAGGTATTTTTAACTTACGAACGGGTGATAGGATCTCAATGAAAATTGATGTTTAGAAGGCTATCGTGTCTTAGAGCTCTTATTTTAAATCCCGACCGGATCTGGTGACATTGGGGGGGGGGGAGTTGGGAGGGGGAAACCTAAAACTTGGAAAACACTTAGAGTGGAGGGATCGGGATGAAACTTGGTGGGAAAAATAAACACAAGTGCTAGATACATGATTGACACAAACAGCACGGATCCGTTCTCTTTGGGATAGTTGGGGGGGGGGGTATTTCTGAAAAATTAGAAAAAATGAGGTATTTTTAACTTAGGAAGAGGTGATCAGATCTCAATGAAATTTGATATTTAGAAGGATATCGTGGCTCAGAGTTCTTATTTTAAACCCGACCAGATCTGGTGACATTGGGGGGGGAGTTGGGAGGGGGAAACCTAAAACTTGAAAAACACTTAGAGTGGAGGGATCGGGATGATACTTGGTGGAAAAAATACGTGTCCTAGATACATGATTGACATAACCGGAACGGATCCGCTCTCTTTGGGGTAGTTGGGGGAGGGGTTAATTTTGAAAAATTAGAAAAAATGAGGTATTTTTAACTTACGAACGGGTTATCTGATCTCAATGGAATTTGATATTTAGAAGGATATCCTGTCTCAAAGCTATTATTTTAAATCCTGACTGGATCTGGTGACGTTGGGGGAAGTTTGGGGTGGGGGAACCTAAAATCATGGAAAACGCTTAGATTGGAGGGATCGGGATAAAACTTGGTGGGAAAAATAAGCAGAAGTCTTACATATGTGATTTACATAATTAGAACGGATCCGATCTATTGGGGGGGGGGGTTAATTCTGAAAATAAGAAAAAATGACGTATTTTTAACTTACGAAGGAGTGATCGGATCTTCATGAAACTTCATATCTAGAAGGACCTCGTAATTCAGATCTCTTATTTTAAATCTCAACCGGATCAAGCGTAATTGGGGGAGGGCAGTTAAGGGGGGGGGGGGTGGTGGAAATCTTAGAAAATATTAAAGCGGTGAGATCAGGATGAAACTGGATGGGAATAATAAAAACCTGTCTAAGATACGTGACTGAGATAACCGGACCCGATCTGCTCTCTTTGGTGGAATTGGAGGGGGGGTAATTTTGAAAATTGAGGTATTTGTAACTTACGAAAGGGTGACCAGATCTTAATGAAATTTGATATTTAGAAGGATCTTGTGCTTTAAAGTTCTTATTTTAAATTCCGACCAGATCCTGTGACGTTGGGGGGAGTTGGAGGGGAAACTGGAATTCTTGGAAAACGTGAAAATTGGGGTATTAAATTGGGGATATTTTTATCTTACGAATAGATGATCGGATCTTAAAGAAATTGGATTCTTAGAAAGAATTCATGTCTCAGAGCTCTTATTTCAAATCTCGACCAGATCATTTGACATTGGGGGGAGTTGGAGGGGGAAATCTTGGAAAAACACTTGGAGTGTTGGAATCGGGATGAAGCTTGGTGGATAGAATAAACAAATGTCCTTGATACGTGATTGACAGAATCGTACTGGATTCACTCTCTTTGGGGGATTTGGGGGAGGGGCTCAGTGATTTGGCAAGTTTTGTGCTTCTGGACGTGCTAGGACGATGACAATTAATAGGCGTGTTAGGGAGCTGCACAATTTGACTTGATAAAGTCGTTTTCCCAGATTCGACCATCTGGGGGGCTAAAGGGAGAGGAAAAACTAGAAAAAATTAGGTATTTATAACTTACGAGTGGGTGATCGGATCTTAATGAATTTTGATATTTAGAAGGATATCGTGACTCAGAGCTCTTATTTTAAATCCTGACCGGCATTAAGCCTCTTATTTTCCTTTTTAAATCAATCTATTGATTCATAGAATTTTGTTAGAGCTCATACCATATGATCTCTTGGCTCTTAGCTCTTCTCGCCTCGTCACAAGTGCCATATGAGCTCTTAGCTCTTGTTTTTCAAACTTTACGCTAAAGTTTGACTCTTTCTCTTAACTCTGTTTTTAAAACAGTAAGAAACTTTAGCGTAAAGAGCGGGGCGTTGAGGAGGAAAAGCCCTTTTCATATACGGAGTAATTTCTGTTCGTTTTAAGTTTTAATGTTGCTCCTTACTTTCATTTACAAAAACTTGTTTTTTTTATTTAATTTCTGGACGTTTTGAATTAATGCATGTTTTGATCTTGGCTCTCCGCACATAAATAATTAAAACGAAATTAGCATATTAATTAATTGCAATTAATCGGAAGATTTTGAGAAAAAGGGAGCGAGGGAGGAGGCCTAATTGCCCTCCAAGTTTTTGATTACTTAAAAAAGCAACTAGAACTTTTAATTTTTTACAAACGTTTTCATTGGTAAAAAATATACGTCACTTACGAATTAACTTACGTAACGAACTTCTATATTTGTATATTCTTACTACGTATGTGAGGAGGCTCACCCCATCGTCAATACTTCGCTCTTTACACTAAAGCTTGAATGTGGTCATAATTCTTTAAGAATGACCCCTGAATCACAAAGGCCGTAGAATAAATAGTTGAAATTACTGAAAATACTTTAGCGTAAAGAGTGAGGTATTGAGGAGGAGACAAAAACCCTTATATATGTATTAATTTATTTTCATTTTAAGTTTTAATGCTGCTTCTTATTTGCAGTTGAAAAAACATTTTTTATTTATTTATTTTCTCAATGTTTTTTTTAAATAATGGTAGAAAATCCTTCGCCCCCTTCATGGAAATTCTCTTCCCTCATGATAACGAGGAGGTAAACCCCTCATATGCGTAATATTTTTTGCTCGTTTTAAGTTTTAATGCTGCTCCTTACTTTCAGTACAAAAAACTTTTCATATTTATTTTTTCATTTTTTCAAATAATGCTAGAAAATCTCCTGCGCCCCTTCATTGAAATTCTCTTCCCCCATGAGAAGTTTCTTAATGGGAATATCCTCCCACGTAGCCCCCCCCTAAACCAAAAAAATCCCCCTGAAAACGTCTGTACACTTCCTAGTAACCATAACTATGTGTAAACACAGGTCAAAGTTTGCAACTTGCACCCCCCCCCATGGAGACTGCGGGGGAGTAAGTCGTCCCCAAAGACATAGTTATTAGGTTTTTCGACTATGGTGAATAAAATGGCTATCTCAGAATTTTGATCCGCAGACTTTTGTGAAAAAATGAGCGTGGGAGGGGGCCTATATGCGCTCCAATTTTTTGTTCACTTAGAAAGGACACTTGAACTTTTAATTTACGTTAGAATGAGCCCTCTCGCGACATTCTAGGACTACTCAGTCAATACGATCACCCCTGGGGAAAAAAACAAACCACAAAACAAATAAACACGCATCCGTGATCTGTCTTCTGGCAAAAAATGCAAAATTCCACATTTTTGTAGATAGGAGCTTGAAACTTCTACAATATGGCTCTCTGATACGCTGAATCTGATGCTGTGATTTTCGTTAAGATTGTATGACTCTTAGGGGGTGTTTTCCCCTATTTCTAAAATAAGGCAAATTTTCTCCGGCTCGTAACTTTCGATGGGTAAGACTAAACTTGATGAAACTTATATATTTAAAACCAGCATTAAAATGTGATTCTTTTGATGTAACTATTGGTATCAAAGTTCCGTAGCTTTGGTTTCTATTGAGCCGGGTCGCTCCTTACTACAGTTCGTTACCACGAACTGTTTGACTACTATGCATGCTAATGTTACTACTTCCACTGCTATAATTAATACTACTGCAACTAATACTATTATTACTACTACTATTGAACTGAATATAAATTGTCTAAGTGTATCCAGGTTGTCAAAATGACATAGTCGGGATGTCTTAGGAATGGAATTGGGTTTAAAGCTACTATAACATTTATTACAATGATTCGAGGCAGCATGACTCAGGGTTGTCATATCTCTCCATGAATAAGGAACAATGTGATTGTTATAATGGAATTACATGGAAATAATTTCTCTTTTTCTCTTTGCTATGATGTCTAGATTAAAATTGGCTGTTTTGTTGTTTCCATATTCAAAACACCACTATATTTGCTATCGTGACTCCGAAATTTGTGAATGTCCCGATGAATGTCCGAAATACCTTTTTTTCTCCTTGGATTTAGTAAACGCTGCCAGTCATGTTTATCTCTTTAATGCGAGGTTTGATGACGACCGGTTAGGTAGGGTAGATTTGGTTGTTAGGTTGGGATCGATTAGCTTAAGTTAGGTTTTTAACCCATTTCTGAAATATATAACCAAATTTAACCTAAACTAACCTAATTTTAACTTTTACCATCAAAGCTTGGATAAGACTGAAAAAGATGACTCGCAACGCCAATTGAATCTAAACAGATATAAAGGAATATCGGACATTCACCTGTGAATGTCGACATTAACCAGATTTTGGACATTCACACCATTCACACCATGAGTCATCCAAACCATGAGTCATCCATGAGTCATGAGTCAACCATGAGTCATCACGGTAACATATTGATCGTTGATCCATGACTCAACCATGAGTCATCACGGTAACATATTGATTGTTTCTGCAATAGGCCTAGCTGCAGTAGGCCTTTTATGGCATTTAAATAAAAAAAACAAGCTTTTTTTTTAACTGAAAGTAAGGAACGACATTAAAACTTAAAACGAACAGAAATTACTTCGTATATGTAAGGGGCTGCTTCTTCATCAACGCCCCGCTCTTTACGCTAAAGTTTGACTCTTTCTCTCAACTCTTCTTTCTAAAACAGTAAAAAAAACTTTAGCGTAAAGAGCGGGGCGTTAACGAGGAGCAGCCTTTTTCATATACGCAGTATTTTCTGTTCGTTTTAAGTTTTAATGTCGCTCCTTACTGTCAGTTAAAAAAACTGTTTTTTTTTATTTAATTTCTGAACGTTTTTGAACCAATGCATGTTTTGATTTTGGCTCTCCAAAGAGGGATAATTAAAACGAAACTTGCATATTTTTTTTTTTGGCTAAATGGCTTTCTCATAGTTTTGATCGAATGATTTTGAGAAAAAAAGAGCGGGGTAGGAAGCCTAGCTGCCCTCCGATTTTTTGGTTGCTTAAAAAGGCATTAGAACTTTTAATTTTTACGAATGTTTTTATTAGTAAAAGATATACGTAACTTACACATTAGCTTACGTAACGAACTTTTGCATTTTCATGTTTTTATTACATATATGAGGGGGTTCACCCCCTCGTCAGTACCTCGCTCTTTGCACTAAAGCTTAAATTTTGTCCCGAGTTTAAAAAAACTTCTTCATATTTATTTTTCCATTGTTTTTTTTGTAAATAATGCAAGAAAATCCTGCACTCCCTTCATGAAAATTTTCTTCCCCCATGACAAATTCCTCGATGGAAAGTCTCCCCAAAATATCCCCCTCTTCTTAGTCCCCCCCCCCAACCAAACAATCCCCCTGAAAACGTCTGTACACTTCCCAATAACCTTAAAAATAAGTTTTTAACTTGTAGCCCCTCCCACGGGGACAGTGGGGGAGTAAGTCGTCCCCAAAGACATAGTTATAAGGTTTTCTGCTACGCTGAATAAAATGGCTATCTCAGAATTTTGATCCGTTGACTTTGGGAAAATAATTAGCGTGAGAGGGGGTCTAGGTGCCCTCCAATTTTTTGGTCACTTAAAAAGGTCACTAGAACTTTTCATTACCGTTAGAATGAGCCCTCTCGCAACATTCCAGGATCACTGGGATACGATCACCCTTGGGAAAAAAGAACAAAAAAACAAACAAACAAACACGCATCCGTGATCTGCCTTCTGGCAAAATATACAAAATTCCATATTTTTGTAGATAGGAGCTTAAACTTCTACAATAGGGTTCTCTGATACGCTGAATCTGATGGTGTGATTTTTGTTAAGATTCTATGATTTTAGGGGAGTGTTGACCGCTTTTTTTGAAAATAATGCAAATTTTCTCAGGCTCGCAACTTTTGATTAGTATGACTAATTTTGATGAAGCTGGTATATTTAAAATCAGCATAAAAATCTCTTTTGGTGCCTCTATTGGTATCAAAATTCAGTTTTTTTATGGCACTTGGTATTAACCAAGTGACATATAGCAGTCGCAAATTCTGTTGGACTGTCGTTCTGTCTGTCTGTCTGTCCCGGTTTTGCTACTTTAGGCACTTCCAGGTAAGCTAGGACAATGAAATTTGGCATGCGTATCAGGAACCAGACCAGATTAAATTAGAAATTGTCGTTTCCCCGATTTGAAAATCCTAACCATTATGTTCTATTTGACGAAACAATTCTAATTAGCAATGAACTAGAAATCAAACAAACTGTCCGCGAGGCAATCGAAATCAAACGAAACTTAAAAAATAATACATCCCTAAATAGAGACTTGGGTGAATACACACTCAACCCTATGTACACAAAATTAATTACAAAAAAAATCTAATTCGAAATAAAACAAAAATAGGAACGAATAAAAACAAGTCCAATCCCAAAAGAACTACAAGATTAGCTGTAGAGAAGGCAAATATCGCAATAAGAAATTATTCCAATTTTTAATAAATACAGTTAGTTCAATGAATGAACCTTTTTAGCTTGTAAAATTTTAGCTTTTATCACAAAGTCTTGGCTGAACTTTTCGTTAAGAAGTAATGATGCCAAGGCTATCTTAAAAAAAAGAATGGATTTTTAACCGAAAACTTTTATTGTAAGTGTTTTATTGTTTATTATTTTCTTTGCTGAAGACGGCGCTTAGATATAGGGCCGAAATTCAAATAGGTTTTGTTGGTTCACTGTCTTCGGAAAAAAGTCCTCATTATTCTCTCTTCTGTAGTTGTATTATGGAAAGGCAGTGTGGTCTTCGTCATTATCCTGGAAAATGCTTAAAGCAGAGAGACCAGGATGGAATTTGGTGGGAAGAATAAGCACAAGTCCAAGATACGTGACTGACATAACCGGACCGTATCCGCTCTCTTTGGTGGAATTTTTTTTTTTTGGTGGGTGAGTAATTCGGAAAAATTAGAATAAATGAGGTATCTGTAACTTACCAACCGATGATCAGATCTTAATGAAATTTAATATCTAGAAGGATGTTGTGCTTTAGAACTTTTATTTCAAATCCCAACCAGATCCAGTGACATTGGGGGAGCTGGAAGGGGAAACTTGAAATCCTGCAAACCGAAAATCTTGGAAAACCCTTGGAGTGGAGAGATCGGGATGAAACTTGATGAGAAGAATAAGCACAAGTTATAGATACGTGATTGACATAATTGGAACGCTCTCTTTGGGGGAGCTGTGGGTTGTTAATTTGGAAAAATTAGGAAAAACTGAGGTATTTTAACTTAAGAATGGCTGACCGGATCTTAATGAAATTTGATATATAGAAGAAACTCATGTCTCAGAGCTTTTATTTCAAGTCCTGACCAGATTTTTTGATATTGGGGGGAGTTGGAGGGGAAAACCGGAAATCTTGAAAAACGCTTATAAATGTCGTAGATACGTGATTGACGTAACTGGACTGGATCCGCTCTCTTTGGGGGAGTTGTGGGTGGGATTCAGTGCTTTCACAAGTTTGGTGCTTCTGGACGTGCTAGGACGATGAAAATTAGCAGGTGTGTCAGGGAGCTGCAAAAATTGGCTTGATAAAGTCGTTTTCTCTGATTGGACCATCTGGGGGGCTGAAGGAAGAGGAAAAATTTGAAAATTTGAGGTATTTTTAACTTGCGAGTGGGTGATCAGATCTTAATGGATTTTGACATTTAGAAGGACCTCGTGACTCAGAGCTCTTATTTTTAATCGCTACCGGCATTAAGTCTCTGATTTTCCTTTTAAAACAATCTATAGATTCTTAAAATTTTGCTAGAGCTCATGCCGTATAAGCTCTTTGCTCTTGTTTAGAGTTTTGGTCACTATTTAGCCGGGCTGCTCCTTACTTACAGTTCGTTACCACGAACTGTTTGACTATCAGTTACTAAAGTATAGAGGTAAATAATTGTTTAGACCACACCGCTCTTCCATATACAGAATATAGGAGAAAACAACGGGTATAAACATTCAAAACAGAGGGATAAAATAAGAATAAAACAAAAACAAGATCAAAATAATAAAATGGCCTCGGTTTTCAGTAAATTCTTTAAATATCACTATATAAATAAATAATCAAATAATTAAATTTTGGTTTAAGTGTACAAAGGAAGAAACCTTATGATATTGAACCATTATTAAATTTGAAAATCCTAAGTTTATATTTATTTGGAAGAACTAAATATTTAGGATCTATGCAATTAAAATGATCGAAAAGTTCTCATGTAGCAACTATTACTTAAATACCACAAGAAATTGCTCCAATAGCCTAATCATCAAGCAACAATACCACTTTTAACTTATTACTTAAAACTGAACCTTTGCGCAATCCAGCAATCATTATACAATTACCTCAAGAAGAATTTGATTCTGTTTGCGAAACGTACGTCAGGAACGAATATTTAGCCAACTTATTTCAATATTTGGACATGACAGCCAAATCAATTTTCAGCAAATAGGGGTGACACCAAAAGCACTTTTCGGTTATAAATTTTTCCCATTTCACGGGTTAGTGTAAGTCATCAATGTTGTAAATTAAATGTTTCGGCTTTTAAACCTCTATAATTTGTTTTTGATATGGTTTTAAATGTATTATTAAGGTCCAACCGTTAAAACATGAATTGAAAAAGATTGTTCAAAGTAAAATTGTACTTCTTAATTTTTTTTTAAAAACTATTCAAAATTTACTACTGTTTAAAAAACAATTAATGATTAGAGAATAATTCTACTTTATATAAGTATGAACTTCCATAATCTAAACAATCAAACCAAGCAATGTATATCAACAAAAAAAAATGAATAATCTGAATAGCTGATAATTTGAGGGACGGTTACTCTGATCTCTGATTTCCGCTTATCTTCCATAGGCAGTTTTTGAAACCGCACCAGGAAGGGATAAATCTGCTGTCTCAGGTCGGAAACACTGTAGTAAAGGTTTGTAGTCACTTTTTATTTACTAAATGAAAAAAGGTTTTTTCAACTGAAAGTAAGGAGCAACGTCTGATTTCAGCTCACCTTTCATAAGCAGTTTTCGTAACCACACCAGAAAGTGATAAATCCTTTGTCTCCGGTCGGAAATAATGTAGTAAAATTTTGTAATCACAATTTATGTACTAAATAAAAACAAGTTTTTTCAATTGAAAGTAAGGAGCAACGTCCGATTTCAGCTTATCTTTCATAAGCAGTTTTCGTAACCACACCAGAAAGTGATAAATCCGTTGTCTCCGGTCGGAAATAATGTAGTAAAAGTTTTGTAGTCACAATTTATGTACTAAATAAAAACAAGTTTTTTCAACTGAAAGTAAGAAGCAACGTCCGATTTCAGCTTATCTTTCATAAGCAGTTTTCGTAACCACACCAGAAAGTGATAAATCCGTTGTCTCCGGTCGGAAATAATGTAGTAAAAGTTTTGTAGTCACAATTTATGTACTAAATAAAAACAAGTTTTTTCAACTGAAAGTAAGAAGCAACGTCCGATTTCAGCTTATCTTTCATAAGCAGTTTTCGTAACCACACCAGAAAGTGATAAATCCGTTGTCTCCAGTCGGAAATAATGTAGTAAAAGTTTGTAGTCACAATTTATGTACTAAATAAAAACAAGTTTTTTCAACTGAAAGTGAGGAGCAATGTCTGATTTCAGCTTATCTTTCATAAGCAGTTTTCGTAACCACACCAGAAAGTGATAAATCCGTTGTCTCCGGTCGGAAATACAGTAGTAAAAGTTTGTAGTCACTATTTATTTACCAAATGAAAAACAGGTTTTTTCAACTGAAAGTAAGGAGCAACACCCGATTTCAGCTTATCTTTCATAAGGAGCTTTCGTAACCACACCAGAAAGTGATAAATACGATGTCTAGATAAGATAAGATAAGATAAGATTTATTCATCACGAAACACACATACAATATTACATTTTACTATTTCCCCAAAGGCTCTTTGGCCTGTAAAAAAGGGGAAAATGAACGAGCCACTTACTCAGAGAAGAAAAGAAAAATAATCACTTACTCACAGAGGGAAGAGCAAAAAGGAGAAGAGAGGAAAATATAAATAAAATGAAAAACTATAGAAAACAAAACTAAATAGACTAATAGATTGAATCGACTAAATTAATTATGTAGATCTGTAGATAAAATAGACTCCAATGAAATAATAAGGAAATATATATGCATACATACACGCATATACACATATAAAAAGCGATAAAATAATTTCTAAGAAACCAATGAATTTTTAATAATTTTTTTGAACAAACCGAATGAGTGGCACTTTCGAGCTGATTCGGGCAACTTATTCCATACAATATAACTCGCAATTAAAGGATTAAAGTCTGACCTTACACAAGGAGTAAAAGGAACTTGAAAATGATTTTCGGTATTGCGAAGATTATAATTATTCTGATCAGAGGTGAAAGATGGCTGAACACTTAGGGGACGGGGGAGGTCACCATGAAGCTGAGAAAAAGTAAAACATGCACACGAAAGAATATACAGTGACTCGAGATCAAGTAATGGGATAACTCTTGAACGGTTAGTTTCCTTAATGAAGTTTCTAGCTTTATTATAAACCTTAGAAAGTGGTTTTAACAGTGAAGGAAAGGATTTCCAAAATTGATCCAGGGAAAATACGTTTGAGTTTCCTTAAAATACCGAGACTCCTGCATATCTTCATTTTAATCAAATCAATGTGACGCTTGAAAGACAAGTTTTCATCAACAAGAATGCCCAAAAAACGAACATATCGATTCTTAGATCTATGAAGTTTTAGGTCTCTGGTCGGAATTACCGTAGTAAAAGTTTGTGGTTACTATTTATCTACTAAATGAAAAAAGAAGTTTATTCAACTGAAAGTAAGGAGCAATGTCTAATTTCAGCTTATCTTTCATAAGCAGTTTTCGTAACCACACAAGAAAGTGATAAATCTGTTGTCTCCGGTCAGAACTACTGTAGTAAAAGTTTGTAGTCACTATTTATTTACTAAATAAAAAACAATTTTTTTTTTAACTGAAAGTAAGGAGCAACGTCTGATTTCAGCTTATCTTTCATAAGTAGTTTTCGTAACCAAAGCAGAAAGTGATAAATCCGTTGTCTCCGGTCGAAAATACTGTGGCAGTTGCAAACTGTATACAGTTTGTATCCTGGTAACAAATCGTTTTTCAATATTGCGTGGCTTTTTAAACCGAATTAGACAAACCGAAGGCGCCAAAACCTGTCAATGAAGGCCGTACTTTTGGTTTCAAAGTAGTAATGCTAGGATGTCACTAGTTACTAGAGTAGGTGCAAAAAGATCTGAATCCTGTATTATTTTTTTTTTATTTTAGAAAAGAAGTGATACCGAAGTAACAACTCTCTCTGCTCATCTACCGCAGTAAGGAAAAATTTACTAAAAGTATGTAACATTGTCGTTCGGACTTTGTAATTTGCAGTTACTTCTTAGTGAAAATTACAAGATGCAAAAGGTTGTAGTCACTATTTATTTATTAAATGAAAAAACAAGTTTTTTCAGCTGAATGTAAGGAGCAACATTAAAACATAAAGCGAACAGAAATTATTTCGTATATGAGGGGTTGTGCCCCTTCGTCAATATCTCGCTCTTTAAGCTAAAGTTCGAATTTTGTTCCAATTCCTTAAGAAAGACCCCTGAATTACAAAGGCAGTTTAATTAGAATAAAAACCTTACATGCCCCAAGACATAAATTACAACTCTTGCCCCTGGACTGGTGGCTTGTCTCCACCCTAAAGGTATTGTTAGTTATTCTTAATATCTTTTAAATACAAGTTTAATATTCGCATAATATTTGTATAACAATACTTAGGTCATCACTGAAAAATGATGATCTTGGAAATCTCTCAGATTTCTCGAGAGGGGGAGTCGGAAATATCAAAAACGCTATATAAGTCCTATAATGTGTTGGATGCTTTCTGTTCTTTCTATTTTAAATGTTGTTGTCGCTCTACTTTTATTTGAAAAAGATTTTTAATTCCATTCCTTTTGAATATCATGGCCAGGACTACCCTAAATATGAAATTTGCTATTACCCCCTTAGAGCCCACTCTTTAGTATCTTAAAACTGAGCCTGTTAGTTCAATCCACATTTTTTTTTTCCAGTTTTAATAGTTTCGCTCAGTTCCTAATGTGGGCTGGGACACATCGAACCGCGTGGAAAGGGGATGTTTTCCTTTACGTCACAGCAATAGCTTTATTTGCTACCACAGCATAAACATTAAAAAAGGCAGAATCATGAAGAGAGGTATCCGAATGATTTGTCCAAAAAATCTTTAATGGAGAGTGTAAGAATTTTCGCTATTGTTTAATTGTGTTGCGAGAGCAACACTTTGGTTTTGCCCTTTTTTTTCCTATTCCGCCGATCTCAGCTTATTCCTGGAAACTGGTAAGGGTCTGACCTGTGCGGTTTTTGCGGAAAGTGTGGACATCAGGCCAGATTGATGAATATGACATTACATTTTGGAAAGCTCCGCAGAACTCTTGCCTGGGGCCAAAAAGAATGGTTTTTGCTTGTCCACGAGCCAGAGCCTATGGTGTGCGAAGTGAAGTGGATTTATATAGCTTATGTCAGAGAGAAGTATCTGAAGTTGTGCAGCCAAGCTTTCGTTTCATCAAACCATGTTTCTGCTTTCGAGTGGAAAGCTCCTTTCTAGCAGGCAAGCAGGCAGGCACCACTTTCAAATTGAAGATGGACTAAAATCTATAAGTGTTAAATATATGCGACAGTTACCCGGCCCCACAGCCAATATATCTTCTTTGAGTTATAAATAGAAAAATTTACAGAAGCACAAAAGCGGTATTTTCCCACGGGTCCGAAAGTGCTGCCGTGATTTCGGCTGGGTTTATCATTTGTTTTTTCGGACTTGGGATTGAGGTAGAGAAATGTTATCAGATGTACCTATTAAACTTTAAAAGTTCTGTCATTGCTAAAGAAATTGGAGCTTATCCTTTGCTCCTTTCTAAGTGGTGACGTTAAAAAGTTGGCCTACGGCAGAAAAAATCAACTTTTGAACTAAGACAGATAGAATTTTTTTCGACGGCAATCGATAGCTCTTGATGAGCTGATCGAAGCATATGTCATCCAATTTTTGGTACAAAAATTCCTTCATGAGATATACTAGTTTGAAAGTTTCAAGGGGTTGACAACTTCAGCAGTAGGGTACACACTGAAACCAAAAATAGGGCGATACCAATTGTGAGACAAGTAGAGGATGTGTAAGCAACAGTCGACTGTTAGACCATAATCATCTTCGGCAATAAGGGTTTTGCAACTTTGGCTAGTTGGTGTACCTATTATTTGTTTCCGGTGTATTTGATGGTAAGACCAATTTGGTTCCAGTGGTAAGACATGCAGGGGACTTGTAAGTAATAGTCGTCTGTTAGGCTACAATCATCTTCAGTGAATATGGGTTTGTAACTTTTGCTAGATGGTGTAGCCTACCCATACTCACTGTAACCTAGAATTAAGTGTTTATGCAACGGGTACAAACAATAACGTAAAACAATGAAAGCACTGAGGGGTTTGTAACTTTTTCTAGTTGGTGTACACATACTCACTAAAACATAGAATTATGTGTTTACGCAACGGGTACAAACGATAACGTGAAACAATGAGGCAGTTTCCTAATAATTAATAGAGTTTCATCTATGCTATTTTGATCCTGAAAAGTTACGGATAGATTTATAATACCACCTAGATTATATAAGATATTGTTCCAAGTCTTGACCCGTCACGATGTCTACAATTGAAAAGGATAAAGTTCAACTGGCTGCAAAGTCAATTTAGTCCCTTCTTTTGGTATTATGCTCGTGATGAGCTGACCAAAGTATATGTCATTCATTTTTTGGTACAAAAATATACATAAAAAAAATTAATCCTTCATGAGAAT
Organism: Artemia franciscana; assembly: GCF_032884065.1. Lineage (NCBI taxonomy): Eukaryota > Metazoa > Arthropoda > Branchiopoda > Anostraca > Artemiidae > Artemia > Artemia franciscana. The sequence goes on along the minus strand of NC_088874.1, from coordinate 33,121,893 downwards.
TTCAAGGGGTTGACAACTTCAGTAGTAAGGTACACACTGAAACCAAAAATAGGCCGATACCAATTGTGAGACATGTAGGGGACTTGTAAGGAAAGGTCGGCTGTTAGCTCATCTTCGGCAGCTTCATCTTCATCATCTTTGGCAATGATGGGTTTGCAAATTTTGCTATTTGGTGTACCTATTATTTGTTTCCAGTGTATTTGATGTAAGACCGAGTTGGTTCCACTGGTAAGACATGTAGGGGACTTGTAAGTGATAATCGTCTGTTAGGCTACAATCATCTTCAGTGAAGAGGGGTTTGTAACTGTTGCTGGTTGGTGTAGCCTACTCATACTCACTGTAGCCTAGAATTAAGTGTTTACGCAACGGGTGCGAACGATAACGTAAAACAACGAGGCAGTTTCGTAATAATTAATAGAGTGTCATCTATGGTATTTTGATCCTGAAAAGTTACGGATAGCTTTATAATACCATCTAGATCATATAAGATACTGTTTCAAGTTTTCATCCGTCACGATTTCTACGATTGATAAGGATAACGTTCATCTGGCTGCAAAGTCAATTTAGTCCCTTCTTTCGGTATTATCGATAGTTCGTGATGAGCCGATAAAAAATATGTCATAGTAGTTTCTTCATAATTAACAGTGTCATTTATGGTATTTTGATCTTGAAAAGTTACAGACAGCATTATAATACCAACTGATTATATAAGATATTGTTCTAAGCCTTCATCCGTCACGATGTCTACGATTGAAAAAAATAAAGTTCAACTGGCTGCAAAGTCAATTTAGTCCCTTCTTTGAATATTCTTTTGTTATTGTTGTTTTTTCAACGCTGAGGAATAGATCATGTGATTACTGATCGCGTTCTTCTTTGAACATAACGTTTTAAAGGCTTTGATAGACTGACAACTTCAGCGTTTAACCGATAGCAAAGAAACAAAACCGAATTGTTGCTCTCGCAACACTTTATTCGGCGAAGCCGGACAGAGGTTGCCGCAACACTTCACGTTGCTCAGGCAACGTAGGTCTAGTATTTATACTGCGACTAAAAGACTGAAGTAAAGTCAGTCAAATCGCCCTTCTTGACGTCTTTCTACCCGTTTCTTTCACATAATTTTGAGATTTTTCAAATTACTCTGACGGCTTTTTACATATCTACTTAATAAAGGAACATTTTATCATCTGTTGTTCTCACAATTGCCTTGGTTTATCTAAAAGACGTAGTTGGAAACCTTTAATAAGTGCAGTTTTAAAGCAATAACTTACAAAACCCCCTCTTAATGTGGAGTTTTATAAATGCTTTGTTAAATCTTCAAATAAAAGAACCTTTTACACAATGCAACATGACCTAACCTATTTTTAAAATGTGGATAATTGATTCTCAAAATTGTTTTTACTGCGATTAATATTTGCCGTAACTTTCTTAGATAGTAAGTTTTAAATTAAGTTCGCATTTGCTCATAATTTTATCTTTCATTTTAGTAAAGTAGTATAGTTTTTGAAATGTTGAATAAATTGAAGATTGATACCCTGACCGCCATAATTCAGCATAACTATCTTCACTTTTTTGATGACTGTTTTCATCTAGGTCATATCTTCATTTTAGAGGTGTCAGATGGGGCTATGCTAGCCACTTGTGGCACAAAATTGCTAAGTGTGGCACTATTTCATCATGTGCTGTACGTACTACATTGAATGTAGAACTTTCATGCCACATTTTGTTTAGTCTTGGATGAACTAATAAGGAGTTTGAAAAGGCCTTGTGGGAAGAGGCACGAACCTCCTTTTTGTCAGGTTTGATTCGAAAGATTTACACGAAGCATGATAAAACCAGGCATGGGTCCAAAAAAAAAATCAGTGGTTCAGCAAGAGGAAGATATTCGTCGTTACCGTTGGCTACAAGTAGCGCCCCTGAAATCGGAAAGAAATTTTAGTACTACAGGCTTTTGATCTTTCTATGGAGGAATTTATCATGAGGGAAGAGAATTTCCATGAAGGCGGCGCAGGATTTTCTACCATTATTAAAAAAAAGGAGAAAATAAATAAATAAAAAATGTTTTTCCAACTGCAAATAAGAAGCAGCATTAAAATTTAAAATGAAAATAAATTAATACATATGTAAGGGTTTTTGTCTCCTCCTCAATACCTCACTCTTTACGCTAAAGTATTTTCAGTAATTTCAACTATTTATTCTACGGCCTTTGTGATTCAGGGGTCATTCTTAAAGAATTATGACACCATTCAAGCTTTAGTGTAAAGAGCGAAGTATTGACGATGGGGTGAGCCCCCTCACATACGTAATAAGAATATACAAATATAGAAGTTCGTTACGTAAGTTAATTCGTAAGTTATGTAAATTTATTACTAATAAAAACGTTCGTAAAAAAATAAAAAAGTTTTAGTTACCTTTTTACATAATCAAAAATTGGAGGGCAACTAGGCCTCCCCCTTTTTTTATCAAAATCGTCCTATCAAAACCATGAGAAAGCAATTTAGCCAAAAAAGATTAATGTGCAAATTTGGTTTTAATTATTCTTCTGCGGTGAGCCAAAATCAAAACGTGCATTAATTCGAAAACGTTCAGAAATTAAACAAAAAAACTGTTTTTTTCAACTGAATGCCATCCAGATCCAACAAAGATCCAACAAACTTTGACCTGTGTTTACATGTAGTAATGGTTACTGGGAAGTATACGGACGTTTTCAGGGGGATTTTTTGGTTTGGGAGGGAGAGTTGAGTTGGGGGGAAGGGGGTTACGCGGGAGGATCTTTCCATGGAAAAATAAAAATAGAAAAAATTATTGGGCATATGAGGGGTTTACCTCATCGTAATACCTCGCTCTTTACGCTAAAGTATTTTTAGTAATTTCAACTATTTGTTCTACGGCCTTTGTGATTCAAGGGTCATTCTTAAGGAATTGGGACAGAATTTAAGCTTTAGTGTAAAGAGCGAGGTATCGACGAGGGGTGAACTCCCTCATATACGCAATAAAAACATACGAATAAAGAAGTTCGTTACGTAAGTTAATTCGTAAATTACGTCTATTTTTTACTAATGGAAATGTTCGTAAAAAAATTAAAGTTCTAGTTGCCCTTTTAAGTAGTAAAAAAATTGGATGGCAACTAGGCTTCCTCCCTCTCTCCTTTTTTCTCAAAATCTTCCGATTAAAACTATGAGAAAGCCATTTAGCCAAAAATAATTAATATGCAAATTTCGTTTTGATTATTTATGTGCGGAGAGCCAAGATCAAAACATGCATTAATTAAAAAACGTCCAAAAATTAAATAAAAAAACAAGTTTTTTGAAATGAAAGTAAGGAGCGACATTAAAACTTAAAACGAACAGAAATTACTCCCTATATGAAAGGGGCTTTTCCTCCTCAACACCCAGCTCTTTACGCTAAAGTGTTTTACTGTTTTAAGAAGTAGAGTAAAGAGAAAGAGCCAAATTTTAGCGTAAAGAGCTGGGCGTTGAGGAGGAAAGGCCACTTTCATATACGGAGTAATTTCTGTTCGTTTTGAAGTTTTAATGTCGCTCCTTACTTTCATTTAAAAAAACTTGTTTTTTTATTTAATACAACTATAAGCCTAGGTCTAAGTTAGTTTTCCAAACCCCTGGATAATAAAATAAATGAAAATTGTGTTGCAAGGAAGCTACTTGGATCTCCGGCAGTCAGTATCACGGCATTCTTTCTGCATATTCAAAATGATTTCAATTTCATTTTACATGGTGGTAATACAAAATGAATTGTCACTAAGTCAAGCAGCATTATGATTTCGATCTCTATCCTTTAATGCATGTCAGCTAGTTAGAGCACTAAGTTAAAACTTTGAGGACATGGTGAGGGGGTGTTGAACAAATCAAAATGCAATTTCAATATCGCACTTTCAAAAGCTCGGTTTTCATGTATTATGAAAACAGAGCTTATGTTTAAGTTTTAATGTCGCTCCTTACTTTCAGTTGAAAAAAAACAGTTTTTTTGTTTAATTTCTGAACGTTTTTGAATTAATGCACGTTTTGATTATGGCTCACCGCAGAAGAATAATTAAAACCAAATTTGCACATTAATCTTTTTTGGCTAAATTGCTTTCTCTTGGTTTTGATAGGACGATTTTGATAAAAAAAAAGGGGGAGGCCTAGTTGCCCTCCAATTTTTGATTATGTAAAAAAGTAACTAAAACTTTTTATTTTTTTACGAACGTTTTTATTAATAATAAATTTACGTAACTTACGAATTAAATTACGTAACGAACTTCTATATTTGTATATTCTTACTACGTATGTGAGGGGGCTCACCCCATCGTCAATACTTCGCTCTTTACACTAAAGCTTGAATTTGGTCATAATTCTTTAAGAATGACCCCTGAATCACAAAGGCCGTAGAATAAATAGTTGAAATTACTGAAAATACTTTAGCGTAAAGAGTGAGGTATTGAGGAGGAGACAAAAACCCTTATATATGCATTAATTTATTTTCATTTTAAGTTTTAATGCTACTTCTTATTTGCAGTTGAAAAAACATTTTTTATTTATTTATTTTCTCATTGTTTTTTTTAAATAATGGTAGAAAATCCTTCGCCCCCTTCATGGAAATTCTCTTCCCTCATGATAAATTCCTCCATAGAAAGATCCTCCCATGTAACCCCCTCCACCCGCCCCCCTTCCACCAACGCAAAAAAGTCCCCCTGAAAACGTCTGTACACTTCTCAATAACTATTACTATATGTAAACAATGATCAAAGTTTGTGATTTGCAGCCCCCTCTCCGGGGACAGTAAGGGATTAAGTCGCCCCCAAAAACATAGTTGTTAGGTTTTTCGACTATGATGAACAAAATGGCTATCTCAAAATTTTGATCCTGTTAATTTGGGAAAGCAATGAGTGTGGGAGGAGGCCTAGGTGCCCTCCAATTTTTTTTCACGTGAAAGGGCACTAGAAATTTTTCTTTCCGTTCGAATGAACCCCTTTTCGATATTCTAGGACTATTTGTTCGACGCGATCACCCCCGGAAAAAACAAACAAATAAAACACAAATAAACACGCATCTGTGATCTGTCTTCTGGCAAAAAATGTAAATTCCACATTTTTATATATAGGAGCTTGAAACTTCTACAATAGGGTTCTCTGATACGCTGAATTTGATGGTGTGATTTTCGTTAAGATTATGTGGACTTTAGGTGGTATTATCCCCTATTTTCTAAAATAAGGGAAATTTTCTCAGGCTCTTAACTTTTGATGAGTAAGATTAAACTTGATGAACCTTATATATTTAAAATCAGCATAAAAATACGATTCTTTTGATGAGACTATTGGTATCAGAATTCCGTTTTTTAGAGTTTCACTTACTATTGCACCGGGTTTCTCCTTACTACAGTTCGTTACCACGAACTGTTTGATGTTGAGTGGTCTAATTTAAACTATGAAGTCTATAGCCATTTCAATAACAAATACTATGTGTAATAAATAGGGGCAAGTTCCATAACTTTAGTCTATTCTGGTATGTGTAGGGTGTTGTCTCCCTCTCCTCAACACATTACTCTCTTAACGCCTCTAAAACACCTCTAAACACCTCACTCTTCATAATGAATTGCTATTTAGTACTTAAGAAGAACTTTTCAATGTTTTAATTAATTGACCCTTGTGTTTTGGGAGTTGTTATTAATGAATTGGGATAAAATTCAAATATTAGTGTAAAGAGCGTGATGTTGATGAAGGTATTATTTTCTGTATTTACGTAATGATTTATGTTTGTTTTAAGTTTACATGATCCTTTTTACTTTAAGCTTTACAAAAAAAAAGTTTCTGATGTTTGTTTTTAATTCTGGGAAACCCAGCCCCAGTTCCACGGAAAAATGCCCCCTCCCAATGACCATTCTTTTCCTCCTGGACCCAGTATAGGTCGTTTTATACCCGAAACCAAAGTTTCTCTTGGAATTTTCTTTTGATTGTTATTACGTATATGAGTGGGTTGCCCCCTCCTCGCTACCTCACAATTTACGCTAAAGTGTTTGTGAATTTGTAAAGAGATTATTATCCTAATTAAAAGACCCTTGTGTGCCAGGAGTCATTCTTAAATAATTGGAACAACAAGTCAAACATTAGCTTAAAGAATGAGAAACTGAAAAGGGGAGAAACCCCTCATATTCATTATTTCAGATTCATTATTTCTGATAATTATTAGGTATATGAAAGGGGCTGTCCCCTCCTCAACGTCCCGCTCTTTACGCTAAAGTTTGACTCTTTGTCACAACTCTACTTTAAAAAAATAAATAGAAACTTTAGCGTAAAGAGCGAGGCGTTGAGGAGAGGAAAACCTCTTTCATATACGGAATAATTTCTGTTCGTTTTAAGCTTTAATGTCGCTCCTTATTTGCTGTTTAAAAAAACTTAAATTTTTTACTTAATTTCTAAACTTTAGTATAGAAATTAGAGCTTAGAGTTAGTTTATAGTTAATTCCTCCATGGAAACATCCTCGCACGTAACCCCCGCCCCACAAAAAACTGGGGACTGAGAATACTGCTTCCGTGCCATCCTTTTGTTGTTGGGCCCGGAAGATCAGTGGGTCAGTAAATGGAGAAATGGGACGAAAAATGGTAATATAATCTGCTTGAATTGAATATTAGTTTTATTTTTGGTACGTTATAAGCTCATTATTTGTTTCATTTCTTATTAAATCTAATATCTGTTTCTCTTAACTTTTAGTTCATTGTTCATTGTAATTTCTGTTAGTTTTTTTGTTTTTTTTAGCTCTGCTCCTGACATAGCTTTCCTCTTTACTTTAATTAAAAAATAAAATTTGTTTTTAATCATCTATAAGAATAACATGAAATCCCCCTAAATCAAAGGCAACGATGTAATGTTGCCTGCAGTACAGAGTAACCATAGGCACTATTTCTGTTTTTCAGAAAAACTGAAACAGAAAAAAAAACAGATGAAAAAAAAAGAAAAAGAACAGAAACAGAAACAGGTCCGTCAAAAACAAGTTCTTATTTCTACTTTCTGTTTTGCTTTTTTGAAAAACAGAAAACAGTTGTTTGTTCTTCCTCTTTTTTAATATATTGCACCCTGTCATCTATACTGGGCGAGTTATACGCTGTAATTCTCAAGTTTGTAGGAGGAAACCACCTTGAAATCATCCCAAATCCGATAATACATCTCATTTTGAATCAACTGCATGCGCATACAATGCGACCCCGACTGCACAAGCGGTTCTAAAATCTATTAGAGGACCTGGGCATAGCAATTCTTTTTTTCTTCCACCTCAAGATATTTAACAAGTTCAAGTTCAAGTTTTTTATTTCAACATTCACAAATGAATAAATAAAATACAACACTTTCGCGCTGGGGAAAATCTATGAGGGTTTGTATTCGCGCGAAAGTCCACATATCTACTTACCTATAATAACAAATTAAATCTCTCTTACTCATTAATACACATACTCTCCCTCTCCCCTTTCATTCCTCCCAACCCCACCTTATTCCCCTAGCCCACTCTTACCTTCCTAGCCACACCCTTACCTCCCGAGCCCACCCTTCCTCCCCTAATCACCCTGCCACCCAAAATAAAATTCAACATTTGTCCCCCAAAAAATAATCTTTTAATTTCTTTTTAAACTGAGGTACGTGTTCCACCGCCCTAATGCTCATTGGTAGTTCATTCCATACACTTGGACCCATGTGTTTCATTGAGAATGAAGACCGGGTACCATGGCGTAAATCCACAACTATATCACTACTATGCCTTGTTCCATAATTATGTAGATCACTATTTGTTCGGTAAAAACTATTTGTTTGGTAAAAGACATCCGGGGCTAGGCCATTCATACACTGAAACACAAACACAGCAGCCTGGTAATCTCTTATCTAACCGACATTAAGGAGCTTCAGTGACGTAAAGCAAGCACAGGTGTCATGCACATCCTGGAGATATCTACCTATTGTTCTAACAGCTTTATTTTGTAGAATTTGCACTCTTCTATAGTTGGATACGAAGTTGTTACTCCAATAGGAGGCAGCCGTACTGCCTCCTATTGGATAACCATTGGACAACCATATATATACCTTCATTGGATAAACCAATGAATAATATATAGTTAGATGTATCCTCTGTGGGAGAAAGTGGTGCAGACGCCGAAGGATGCCAACCCCAATGGGCGATTTTTGATGAAATAGCGTCACTGTGGCATCTCCGGGACTGGTGGTAATCCAGATAAAAACCAAGATAGCGGAGATAATCAACTTGCTGAATTGGTTTACCACATAAAGTTACAAGTCCATGCACATCTAGCGGTATACCAGCTCTGAAGAGCGTCATTAAAAATGTCTTGCGCACATTTACGCACAGTAGACTTAATGAGGTAAAGACCTCTAGCCTTTGCAGTGCAAGATTGGCTTTTCTCACCAGCTCCTCCACAGATGAGGCAAACACAGTTGAAACGGTATCATCAGCAAACAAGGAGAGACACACATCTTTCAGGTAAAAATGCATGAGATCAACATAGATAAGGTAAAGAAGCGGACCCAACACTGAACATTGTGGTACTCCAGACACCACTGGAAATGCTGCTGAGTTCACATCACTCAAGACTACTTTGAGAGATCTTCCTGTGAGATAGCTTTCAAACCATTTCAAGCGCTTTCCGCGGACACCTAACGACTCCATCCGACTTAGTAGCGTTTGAAAATCAACTGTATCGAATGCTTTGCGAATATCAATAAATATAGACAATGGTGTTTCACTTCTGTCCATACCACTATTCAATGTTCCATAAGATGTTGCAGAGCATTCGTCGTCGAGTGCCCTTTGTGAAATCCGAATTGGGTCTCACTCAGTAAACTATTAGCCTGTAGGAAGCCATATAGACGATTATGAACCACTTTTTCTAGTAGTTTAGAAAACAGTGGAAGAATAGAAATCGGTCTCCAATTCTCAATTTCCTTTTTAGGGCCACCTTTATGAAGTGGTATCACTTTCGCAACTTTTAGCTGATCAGGAAAACTGCCCTTTTCAAGTGACAGATTAAGGATGATGAGTAGGCACGGTAGTATATAATGCATTATTGCTTTAAGTGCTGGAAGAGATAAACCGTCTACTCCAGCAGAATTTGATTTAAGAGATTTAACTATTTTAAGTAGTTCATCACGTGTACAGGGATCAAACACTAATCAAAAGCTCTCACCTCTATTATCACATATGATATGTTCTTGAACCTGTTGACATCTAATTTTTACACTATATTGCACTTCAAAACCAATATTAGAGAAAAAACTAATAAACTTATTTACAATTCCACTCTTATCTTCACGGGCGAAGCCCTCAAGTGGTACTTCATCCCCCCCAGTATCAACGTTCCCCCCAGTCACTTCTTTAATCAGTTTCCTGGTTTCTTTCATATTTCCTGTACTATTTGAAAACTTTATATCATAATATTCAGCCATAGCTTTGCGACGTAATTTGTTCACTAAATTGCGTTGCTTTTTAAACAATTTAAACAAAGCATCACTTTTATCATCTAGATATGCGTGATAAAGCTCAATCCTTCGCTTTCTCTCTTCCAGTATTTCACTTGTTATCCATGCCTTACGGGGTTCTTGTTTCTTCACTTTCATTACCTTAATGGGACATGCAGCATCATAAATAGGTAAAACAATAGTCATTAGATTATCAAGTGCTCTCGTAGGGGATTCTTCTTCAGAAAATAAATGGTGTCCAAAAATGGTGTAAATGGTGTAAAAAAAATTGGTGTCCAATCGATGACACTAACTTCCCCCATAAACTTCTGAAGATTCTCTTTTTTCATCAACCTTGCCTTTATTTTCTTTTTATTGGGTCTACCTAACTGCAACTTCAAAACACCAACCAAAGGAAGATTGTCAGAACCAGGAAAAGTCACAACATCAGCATAACAAAGCTTCAAATCAGCAGAACAAACGAAAATGTTATCAATAAGGGTCGAACTCTGTCCAGTAATTCTCGTAGGTACACTCACAAGCGGGTATAGATCATTCAATATCATAAAATTTAAGAAATCAACATTGTGAATAGATAAATCCAACAGTTTAAAGTTAAAATCACCCATAACAGTATGACTTGCTCCAGACGGTACTTTCGATATCAGCTGACTCATTCCTCCCACGAAATCATCCAAGTGAGCACTGGGCGGCTTATACACCATACTAATTATATTCTTGTTTCCATCAAATTCAATTTCAATTGAAAAAACTTCAACCCTACCTTCCATCCATATACTAAGATCATCCCTTTCCTGATAATTCAACCCATTCTTTACAAGGAAACCAACAACGCCACGACCCATCAATACTTGGTTCTTGATACGAAGATCATAACCTGGAAATGAATACAGAGAGAGCGACTGGTTTGAACTAAGAAATGTTTCACATAATCCTATAATATCAAAAGAAGAAGAAAATTGATCAATTAATTCTAAAATATTTTGGTAACTCGTAGTTACGTAGACATTCCAAGAACACAGTCGCAGACTCCTTTCATTTATATCTTGATTATACGATAGCCGAATGGAATCACTCTCCCTCATAGGCTTTTGCTCAACACTCGTTATACCATCATCACCAGCAATACCTCTCGATAAATAATCCTGAAGACTACAACGATCTTGATCAGACGTTACCATTTTTCACACAAAAAGAACAAAAAAGTAAGACTTCGTTATAAACAGAAAAAAAACAGAAGAAGAAGAGTAAACAGGGAAAAAAGAAAAATTATGGGGATAAAAAATGATAATAATAAATCTAAATATTAGATTAAATATAAATATGTGTAAAAAATGCGAAAAAGAATATAATTAAAAAAGAATAATAGAAAAGAAATAAAGAAGAATGGAAGAAAAACAATTTAAAACGCATAAATCAAAAACAGTATATAAGGTCGTCAATAGACCAGATCCGCCTAATCGGAGCAGTATCGGTTTCCCGCACAAAAATACGGCCCTGATCGGACCCCACACTGCGAATTCCAAACTTATCTTTTGAAGTGTTCAGAAGATCACGCTTTCGTTTAGTAAGATTCTCGGCAACAAACAATCTCGAGCCAATAAGCTGCTTCTTTGCTTGAAATACATGGCCGGATATTTCTTTTGATTTAAACTGAACGAGGACAGGGGCAACTTTATCTGGTCTTTGAGCAATATTTGAACCAACATTAAATCACTTGACACTAACTATGTTTGAAACCGCAATATTAATTAGACCCATTTTTACAAATAATACGTGTTTTATAGCATCCCCAGCACTTTGTGAAGAAATCTGTTTGACACCGTTGAATAGCAGGGAGTCATTTCTCCTTTCCTGATCTATTGCATCTAGTTTCAGCTCAAGCTGATTAATCAATCAAGCTGATTAAGCTGATACGGTTTTGTAGTAATTCAATCATATGCATGCAGGTTTTCAGATGTCTTTCGATTAATTCAAATTTGGGCTGAAACTCAATGTGTACTGCCACATAAATTCCAGAAACCATCGTTTCAACCTGAAATTTAGCATGAATATTAGCTGCAGTTTGGGATGTCAAATCTTTAAGCTTTCCATCATTTTTTTTCTTGATTTCTTCAGCTCAATTTCGCTTTGTAGCCGCAAGTTCATTCTCTGTAGTGGCCACTAGGCTACGGAGATTAGCGGTGGGATTCGAAAGCCGGCTATCCGTTACCGAATATTGCCCTTTCTTTAGAAACTGCCGGTAAACATCAGGATGATTTTTTTAGCTCGTCAAACGCATTATTTACACCCTTAATTTTCTCTGTTGATGCTTCCTTCTCATTATCATTAAAACTAAGGAGATTAGCGACTAATACAATCTGACGATCGTGTTTTTTGCCGTAGCAAAAAACAACAAATTTGCAGTCTCCGGTATTCGTCGTCATCAAACAGTTCGTGGCAACGAACTGTAGTAAGGATCGACCCAGCTCAATAGTAACCGAAACTTTTAAAAATGGAATTTTGATACCAATAATTACATCAAAAGAATCGCATTTTAATGCTGATTTTAAATATATAAGTTTCATCAAGATCAGTTATACCTATCAAAGTAACGAGCCTGAGAAAATTTGCCTCATTTTAGAAAATAGAGGGAAATACCCCCTAAAAGTCATAAAATCTTAACGAAAATCACACCATCAGATTCAGCGTATCAGAGAACCTTATTGTATAAGTTTCAAGCTCCATGTTTTGCCAGAAGACAGATCACGGATGTGTGTTTATTTGTTTTTTTGTTTGTTTTTTTTTGGGTTTTTTTTCCCAGGGGTGATCGTATCGACTGAATGGTCCTAGAATGTCGTGAAAGAGCTCATTCTAACGGAAATTGAAAGCTCTAGTGCTCTTTTTCAGTGACCAAAACATTGGAGGGCATCTAGGCCCCCTCCCACGCTCATTTTTTTCCAAAAGTCACCGGATCAAAATTCTGAGATATACATTTTATTCACCATAGTCGAAAAACCTAATAACTCTGTCTTTAGGGACGACTTACTCCCCTGCAGTCCCCGTGGGAGGGGCTGCAAGTTACAAACTTTGACCTGTGTTTACATTTAGTAATGATTACTGGGAAGTGAACAGACGTTTTCAGGGGGATTTTTTGTTTTAGGGGGAGAGTTGAGGGGGAGGGGGGGTTACGTGGGAGGATATTTCCATGGAGAAACTTCTCATGGGAGAAGAGAATTTCAATGACGGGGGCACACGATTTTCTAGCATTTTTTGAAAAAACAAGGGAAAAAAATGTGAAAAGTTTTTTCTACTGAAAGTAAGGAGCAGCGTTAAAACTTAAAACGAACAAAAATCATTACGGTTAAGAGGGGCTTACCTCCTCGTTATACCTCACTCTTTACGCTAACGTATTTTTAGTAATTTCAACTATTTGAAATTACGTTTTCTCGAATTGACCATCTGTGGAGGGTGGAGTGGGGGGCCCGTTAATTCGGAAAAATAGAAAAAATGAAGTATCTTAATGAAATTTGATGTTTGGAAGGATATAGTGTCTCAGAGCTGTTATTTTAAATCCCGACCGGATCTGGTGACATTGGGGGCGGGATTTGGGAGGGGGAAACCTAAAATCTTGGAAAACACTTAGAGTAGAGGGATCGGGATGAAGCTTGGTGGGAAAAATAAGCACAAGTCCTAGATACATGATTGATATAACCGGAACGGATCCGCTCTCTTTGGGGTAGTTGGGGGGGGGGTAATCCTGAAAACTAGCAAAAATGAGGTATTTTTAACTTACAAACGGGTGATCGGATCTCAATGAAATTTACTATTTAGAAGGATATCATGTCTCAACTTTTAAATCCCGACCAGATCTGGTGACATTGGGGGGAGTTTGGGGTGGAGGAACGTAAAATCATGGAAAACGCTTAGATTGGAGGGATCTGGATGAAACTTGGTGGGAAAAATAAGCAGAAGTCTTATATAAGTGATTTACATAATTGGAACCGATCTGCTTTATTGGGGGGGGGGGGGGGGGTAATTCTGAAAAATTAGACAAAATGACGTATTTTTAACTTACGAAGGAGTGATCGGATCTTCATGAAAATTCATATTTAGAAGGACCTCGTAACTCAGATCTTTTATTTTAAATCTCAACCGGATCCAGCGTCATTGGGGGGGGGGGGGCAGTTGGGGGGGCGGAAATCTTAAAAAATACTTAAAGCGGAGAGATCAGGATGAAACTGGATGGGAAGAATAGAAACCTGTCTAAGATACGTGACTGACATAACCGGACCGGATCTGCTCACTTTGGTGGAGTTGGGGGGGGGGGGGTAATTTGGAAAAATGAGGTATTTGTAACTTACGAAAGGGTGAGCAGATCTTAATGAAATTTGATATTTAGAAGGATCTTGTGCTTTAAAGCTCTAATTTTAAATTCCAACCAGATCCTGTGACATTGGGGGGAGTTGGAGGGTGAAACAGGAATTCTTGGAAAACGTGAAAATTGAGGTATTTTTATCTTACAAATAGGTGATCGGATCTTAATGAAATTTGATATTTAGAAGGAATTCATGTCTCAGAGCTCTTATTTCAAATCCCGACCAGATCTTTTGACATTGGGGGTGTTGGAGGGGGAAATCTTGGAAAACACTTGGAGTGGAGGAATCGGGATGAAGCTTGGTGGATAGAATAAGCAAATGTCCTTGATACGTGATTGACGTAAACGTACTGGATTCACTCTCCTTGGGGGAGTTGGGGGGAGGGGTTCAGTGATTTGGCGAGTTTGGTGCTTCTAGGACGATGAAAATTGGTAGGCGTGTCAGGGAGGTGCACAAATTAACTTGATAAAGTCGTCTTCCCCGATTCGACCATCTGGGGGGCTAAAGGGAGAGGAAAAATTAGAAAAAATTAGATATTTATAAATTACGAGTGAGTGATCGGATTTTAATGAATTTTGATATTTAGAAGGACATCGTGACTCAGAGCTCTTATTTTAAATCCTGACCGGCATTAAGCCTCTGATTTTCCTTTTAAATCAATCTATTGATTCTTGGAATTTTGTTAGAGCTCATACCATATGAGCTCTTGGCTCTTAGCTCTTCTTGCCTCGTCACAAGTGTCATATGAGCTCTTAGCTCTTGTTCTAAGAGAAGTTGGTGATTTATTTTGCCATTGATGGCAACTCAGCTTGTGCTTTTAATAAGGCAGCAATTATTTTAAGATTAAAATAAATCCGGCATTAGTATTGGGCTATATTCGATATCGATATATCAGACCAAATATCAATATTGAAACGTAATCACTGATATCGAAAACGATAATTTGAAATTTCTGGTTGTTTTCAGGTTTTTCTGTCATACACCAGTGAATATCCAACAGAAAAGATCCAACACATAAAATTGTATGCGAGCATAGGCCATAAAAGGGTACAAAAGCTAATATGGTGTTCACATGATGGTGAGACGACCAGCCTTATTGATTACGTTATTGTAAGCCGAAGACTGGCAGGATTGATGCAAGATTTTGGGATAAATAGGAGTGCTTATGTTGGTGTAAAAGTAAAGATCACAAACTAGTAGTGTCTAGGCTTGATTTGAAGGTGACGTTTAGGAAGGGTAACTACCTTCCGGGAAGCTATGACGTTGTTAGACTCCAGGATGAGAATTTGAGAGAAAATGTCCACGGACCGTTAAATACAAAAATGGAGAGTCTAAAATTTGACAATGTAGATGGATGGAATGATTTTAGCAAAATAGTTTTCTGAAGTCGCTTATGGTGTCTTAGGAATTAAAGTTAGAAACACAGTTAGGAATATTAGCAAGAATGGTTCTTATTTAGTAGGTGGAGCTTGTAAAATAATTTTAAGGGATAAATTTATATGAAAATAAAAGCAACCTAAAGAGAGTGGAGAAAACAACTAAATTGAGAATTAACGGGGTGAAAAGTGAAGGCCATAGATAAAATTGCTGAAGATCTGAAAGATGCGATCAGATGGAATAATAGTAAAATATCGTACTGGCTAGTTGAATAACTGAGAAGTAATAGTCAATCTGGACTTGTTCCAGTTAAAGATAGGAATAGGGCCACAATTTGTAATAAGAAAAGAGTTTAAGAGTGATGGACCGAGTATTTTGAGAATACGCTAGACTGTGAGAAAGATACAGGAAAATATTGCTAAGGATGAAAAAGTTTGTGACACTTTGAAAGTGAAGGACGATTTATCAAAAAGTTCGTGGTAACGAACTGTAGTAAGGAGCGACCCGGCTCATTGGTAACCAAAACGCTAAAAAATGGAATTTTGATATCAGTAGCTACATCAAAAGAATCGCATGCTTATTTCAAATATATAAGTTTCACCAAGTTTAGTCTTATCCATCAAAAGTTACGAGCCTGGGAAAATTTGCCTTATTTTAGAAAACAGGGGGAAACACCCCCTAAAAGTCATAGAATCTTAACGATTATAAAAATTACACCATCAGATTCAGCGTATCAGAGAACCCTACTGTAGAAGTTTCAAGCTCCCATCTACAAAAATGTGGAATTTTTTTTTTACCAGAAGGCAGATCAGGGATGCGTGTTTATTTGTTTGTTTGTTTGTTTTTTTTTTTTTTTTTTTTTTTTTTCCCAGGGGTGATCGTATCGACCCAGTTGTCCTAGAACGTTGCGAGAGGGCTCATTCTAAAGGAAATAAAAAGTTCTAGTGCCCTTTTAAAGTGACCAAAAAAATTGGAGGGCACCTAGGCCCCCTCCCACGCTAATTATTTTCCCAAAGTCTACGGATCAAAATTCTGAGATAGCCATTTTGTTCAGCGTAGTCGAAAAACCTTATAACTATGTCTTTGGAGACGACTTACTCCCCCAGAGTCCCCGTGGGAGGGGCTACAAGTTACAAACTTTGACAAGTGCTTACATGTAGTAATGGTTATTGGGAAGTGTACAGGCGTTTTCAGGAGGATTTTTTGGTTGGGGGAGGGGTTAAGAAGAGGGGGATATTCTGGGGGAGCTTTCCATCGAAGAATTTGTCATGGGAGAAGAAAATTTCCATGAAGGGAGAGCAGGATTTACTAGCATTACTTAAAAAAAAACAATGAAAAAATAAATATGAAAAAGTTTTTTTCAGCTGAAAGTAAGGAGCAGCATTAAAACTTAAAACGAACAGAAATTATTATCCATATGACGGGCTCACCTCCTCCTAATACCTCGCTCTTTACGCTAAAGTATTTTTAGTAATTTCAACTATTTATTCTGCGGCTTTTGTGATTCAGGGGTCATTCTTAATGAATTGGGACAAAATTATATCTATTACTAATAAAAAGATTCGTAAAAAATTTAAAGTTCTAGTTGCCTTTTTAATTAACCGAAAAATTGGAGGGCAACTAGGGTTCCTCCCCCGCTCTTTTTTTATCAAAATCATTCGATCAAAATTATGAGAAAGCCATTTAGCCAAAAAAAAAAGAATATGCAAATTTCGTTTTAATTATTCCTCTGCAGAGAGCCAAAATCAAAACATGCATTGATTCAAAAACGTTCAGAAATTAAAAAAAAAACAATTTGTTTCAACTGAAAGTAAGGAGCGACATTAAAACTTAAAACGAACAGAAATTACTTCGTATATGAAAGGGGCTGCTTCCTCATCAACGCCCCGCTCGTTACGCTAAAGTTTTTTACTGTTTTAAAAAGAAGATGAGAGAAAGAGTCAAACTTTAGTGTAAAGAGCGGGGCGTTGATGAGGAAGCAGCCCCTTTCATATACGAAGTAATTTTTGTTCATTTTAAGTTTTAATGTCGCTCCTTACTTTCAGTTGAAAAAACTTGTTTTTTTTTATTTAATTTTGAAAGGAATGATAGTAGGCTACTAAAAGGTTTAAAAGCAAAAAAGCCCCAGTTGCTGATAGTGTCGTAAAAGAGTCTTTTAAATATGGTGGTTTTGAAGTTGGAGATAAATCACTGAAAATTCCAAGCATCATTTTGAAAAAGGGGGATGTATCTAGTAATTTTAGGAAAAATTTAACTAAACCCCTCCCACCTAGGGCCACCCAAAAAGCAGGTCATCCCCAAATGGAGTAGTGGCAGCAGTAGTAGCGGTTGTAGTTGTAGTAGTAGTAGTAGTATAATGCAAACATTTCTTTTTTGATCATCTCCCTTATCATTTCCTGAAGGTTCCAAATTAATAACCTCAGTCATTCTTGAATTACGCCCTTTTGACAATCCGCATACACATAACGTGTTTTGATTTAGTTACTTTACCCAAACTTCTCTGAAAAGCTCACCTGAATGCCCTTCGTCTTTTTGGAAAGTAAAGTCCAAAATACAAACCTTTCTCAATAACATACACTATATGTAAGCAATGAAGAATTTGCCCTAAGGACTCTGGGGAGTCCCCTAAGGACTAGCTGTTCACGCTACCGTTTTTCGGCACTTTAACAAACTTATTGTTCTAATTAAACGACCCTTGTGCTTCAGGAGCCGCTTTTAGAAAATTGGGACAAAACTTGAACTTTAGCATAAAGATTGGGGTGTTGAAGAAGGGGCGACCCCCATCATATACGTAATAATTTCTGTTAATTTTTCCTTACTTTCAGTTGAAAAAACTTGTTTTTTTAACTTAATTTCTGATCTTTTTTCTAAATATCGCCAGGATATTTGGCTCCACCTCCACGGAAACATCCCCCCCAAAAAAAAACTGTGGATAATTCAATCCTGGTGAAAATTTACCCCGGACAATTACCTTTAACATCTTCACGAGTAATTGAATCAGTAAAGAGAAAGTAAGACATAAAGAAATTTCGTATAGGGATTCTGGAAAATTCTTCCGGTGTAAAATTTTCCCTGAAAAGTTCAACCCCCAGTCTCTTCTTCTCTCCATGTAAAATTTTTCCCGTGCAAAATCTTCCCAGCAAAAAATTCATCCTCCCCTCCCCACCCGAAAAATTTATACATACTTCCCAATAACAAATACTATACGTAGACAATGGGTAAATTTTATAACTTAAAAATCTTTCTCCAGGGTCCATTTAGCAAAAAAAATAAATATGCAAATTTTGTTTTATTTATTCATCTGCGGAAAGCCAAGATCAAAACATGAATTGATTCAAAAACGTTCAGAAATTAAATAAAAAAACAAGTTTTTTTAACGGAAAGTAAGGAGCGACATTAAAACTTAAAACGAACAGAAATTACTTCGTATATGAAAGGAGATGCTTCCTCATCAACGCCCCACTCTTTACGCTAATTTTTTTTATTATTTAAAAAAGTAGAGTTAAGAGAAAGAGTCAAACTTTAGCGTAAAGAGCGGGGCGTTAATGAGGAAGCATTCCTTTCATATACAAAGTAATTTCTGTTCGTTTTAAGTTTTAATGTCGCTCCTTATTTTCCGTTAAAAAACTTGTTTTTTTTATTTAATCTGGGCATAAAGCAAGTAGTTCGAGAAGCAATTGAAACCAGACTTAAGATTAATAATAATATTTCCTTAAATAGGGATTTAGGAGAATATTCACTCAATGCTCTATACACAAATTTAATTAAAGACGACCTTACGAAATTTTTTAAAAAACCAATAGATATTAACACAGAACCTGTCACAAATAGACCTATGAGATCAGAAGCGAAAAAAGCTAGGCTGGCATTAAAAACGTGTTTTTAAATCATTTTCTTTCATTTCATTGAATTGCCTTATTTCATCAGAATTTATTTATCAGTCCTGGTTGAACTTCGCTGAGGTAAGGATGCTGGGACTGTTTTGAAAAACTATTCATTTTAGTTTTATTGATTTTATCCTCTTGTAAGTTCTTTTTTCTTATTTGTATTGCTGAGGACGACCCTTGGACATAGGGCCGAAATATTCATTCTAATTTGTTTCCCACTGTCCTGAGCAATTCCCTATTGTTCTTTTTGTTTTTGGTGTTTGCAAATAAACCCCGTCCGACCCGAAGTTTATACAACCATCCGTCACATGAAAACCTTTTTTGCCCCGGGGCAAACTTTACAACAATTGCCCCTGGGCTCTGGGGGGTTGTGTCCACCCTTTCGACATTGTTATATGCTCTTTGGACTACTGTGAACAAGAAATCTATTTCACAGTTTTGATCAGATGTGTTTAGGGAAAAGAGGTTGTCAGGGAGAGGGGGGCAGTTGCCCTCCATCACTTTTGACTCTTAAAAGGGAAATAGAACTATACACATCCAATCAAATGAGCCTCCTTTAAAGTTCACACGACCACTCCTTCCATAAAAACTTCATATACCCCCAGGGAATAACTAGCAACCCTTGCACCCTAACACTGGGGGCTTGTGTCAACCCAAAAGGCCTTGTTATATGATCTTTGGACTATTATTTGAGCCAGCGCCTACCAATCACTTGACTCTTAAACAGGGCACTAGGACTTCTCACTAAAAATCCAATGAGCCTCCTCCTAAGTTTATACGACCACCCTTTCTATAAGCACCTTATATGCCGGAAGGACATAACTTCCAACACTTGCTCCAATGACTGTGGTAGGACTATCATCCTCAAGGACATAATTTCTGGACCTTTCGACTGCGCTGAACAAAATTACTATCTCAGGACTTTGATTGGATGTATTTGGGGAAATGGTGGGCATGGAGGGTGGCTGGTTGCCCTCCGATCAATTTTGACTACTAAAAAGGGCACTAACCCTTTCAATTTCCAATCGAATGAGCCCCTTTCGAAGTTTTTCTACTACAGCTTCTTCTATACGAAGTGTGCTGGTCTAAAAAAAAGTGAACATTGTGCCAACTTCATTTTGTACTTTGGCAGCGCTATTGCGCTGCCTATGATATGCAACAGCTGAAGTTCCCTAACTTTCTACACGTCTGAGCCCTTTTCAATCTAAAATGTTGAAAATTTCTGCTAAAATACCAGGGTTACTCCTCACGGGATTTTCCCAAGATGTTGGGATTTCAGTATTAAGCTTTTAGTTTGGAGAAAATAATAATAATACTTTGATGAAGTCCACTTTTCAGAAACAATAAGCGAAGTAGAGAGAAAAATTAATAAGAAAAATAATAATAAATAGATAAAAAGATGTCTCAAAACATTTCCTTTTACGGAGACACCCCCTGCGTAATTGCAGGATCTTCATCAAAATGAGACAAAAGATCGTTGGTTACTATCGTATTTTGGTAAACACAAAGAAACCTCAGATGCCTTAAAAAATTGTCGCTTTAACTCTCTCAAATATTACCATAGAGTGGAGATACGGAGTATATTTGGGTAACGGAATCGCTGCATATAACTTGATTAATACACACCTATTGCACAGGGGCGTAATTTGCGATGGGGAGGGGAGTAACCACCCCTCCCGGAACCCAGTTTGCCAATTAGCAGGATCGGCTTAAAAAAAAAAAAAAAAAAACAGCCTGTGCGAAATAAATTTTGTAATTTAAATATGAAGTCATTAGGCTGCATGGATAATGGCAGCAAAATATTGCAGTTTGCCAAATATTACGCACTTATTTTCTAGAGGATAGAGGTTTTTTAACGACACTAGCCCTGCTTTCTTGTTCCCCTCCTAGTTCCCTAGCCCATGGCTGGGATTTTCAGGGGAATGGGGGGGAGGTACAATCTGAAATAAGTTCGCCTAATATACGGTCATTCATAAAATCATATATCTTAATTTCCTATAAAATATGTCATGTTGCATTTAGAGGTGTTTTCTTTTCACCTAAATAATCGGTACGCAAATAATCTTACGGGTGAAACTATTTAACAGCTAAAATGCTTTGAGGAGGGGGTGCATTCTTGCACAGCGATTTTTGAATTCCCCCCCAAAAAAATGCAATTTTTACTGGAACCCCAATCCTTAATGAAATCTTGGCTACCTTCAGTAATGAAGCATACTATCTCAATTTCGTGTGTAATTTGGGAATGATCTATTCCAAAACGGAATGATATCTGTTGACCTACAGAATTGGTTTCCCACATTCCTCGTTTTACTTTTTTTTCAAAGGAGGAAAAATACGTCCTACGGGCATAATCCTTTATCCGCCTACGCGCCCGAGGGAGGGTTTGAAGTCTGAAGTACCTTCCTTTGAAACAACCCGCCAGAATCTCGAGTGTTTCAGCGGCGAGGAACAGTTTGAAAATGGACGATGTTATAATCTTGATAAGGTTTTGGTGAAGATTTGCATAAATTATTGCAATGACATTTGCATATTGTCTAGTACTTCATTCATAAAAGTGGCATGTGAATTAATGGGCATTAATGAAGTGATTTTGAAAATGGTGAATTTCAGGTTTGGTATGGTTTGGATACTTTTGATAATGTTATCGATGGATACCTATGCAGCTAATTGGATCGAAGAAAAAGGTTAGTCTTTAGAGAACATATTTAGCCTATATATTACAGCTATGGAAATGTCTTAAATCAAAAAGCGGTAATAGACTTACAGTGATGTGGCTAAATGGGGGAAGGGGTACACTAAACTATTATAGATTTGCGATTTCAAATATCCGATCAATGAAAAGCGGAAATGATTGCAATTCTATATGTATAAATACAAGAATATTTGGGCCGGAATAACTCCATAACGGTGAGTTTGCGGTAGTTTTGCAAGAGAGAAAAGATGTTCAAAAAGTCAAAATGCATCTATTAATAACAGTTTCATGACCCAAAACAATTGCTCAGGTAATACAAACATTGACCGATGTTTGTATTAACCAGATTATCATATTTCCTTCCTTATTCATCTAATGTTTGTAATCATTTAAAATGATATTTATATCCACCATTCAATTATTATCATTTAGGCAAAATTAGATTTCATAAGATCGAGAATGCAAAAAAACGTTTCAACAAGGAACCCGTGACATATCCCGAGATTGAGGAGCGTCGTTTCGGGATGATAGTTCCCCCTCCCCCAAATAATTTGGAGGAACAAATTGTTATGTAGCCCGTGCCCCTTGACTATCTAGATATGGATCCCTCTAGCCCCTCTACTAAAAATGCTGGACCTACACTCTGCCGAAATTCAATTATCTTATTTTGTTTTGTCATGAATTTTCTAAGTTTTTTCCTTTTTTGTGCCCTTTCAAGTCCCAAATTTCTAAAACCTGTCATTTTTTATTTCGTTGTGTCCCGGCACATAGGAATATGTCCTCATGACATAAACTGTGTCCAGTTGGCAACCCTGCTACGGATTTTAGCATAATGTGAGCTTAGGCCCGAACATTACATTCCTATATTCAACACTCCCTCCCTCCAAAAATGTTTTATATTTTTATTCCTTTATATTAAGGGAATAAAACCTTAAATAGCGGATCAGTAGCCTAAAAATGGGTCTTAGGCGGATGTTTTTAATCTCGTACCTCCATAACTATTCTGACTGCAAAGTTTGACAGGCTCTATAAGAATTGGTCGTTTGGCTAGCTTGGAACACAAATTCAAAGTTGTTTTAGAACCCAGTTCAACTGACGGGGATTGCTTTGCCAAGACCCGCAGTCTAAGAGAAGCAACCTTTAGACCAGACTTGGAAAGTACGGGTGGAATGAGAAAAGGATATTTGCTCCTTATATGGATTTTCATTGAAAAATGCTTTTTATTGATGCGAGAAAACAGCAAAATTATCCCGCTTTGATTTAGAAAATATATTTTGCCCCCCCCCCTACATTTTCGTGAATTGACGCCAGTGGACGAAGGGGTGCCAATTCATTGAAATACAGGGGTGGAAAAATGTATTTTTTGTTATCCACGGGGACAATTATTGTTTTATCAATTTAATTTCTTTTTAAATCACATTTTAATAAAAGGTTTTATTCAATGACAATTACCGTAAAAGGTATTATTCAGTGAAAATAGCAAAAAATATTGGTTAAATTTTAGGTGGGCAATTACCCCCCCCCCCCCAGTTGACGTGCACGACCGAACCTTAATGTGGGCTGTAAACTCATCAATTTTCATTCAGTTAGCTAAAGAACTTTCCAAGTGAAAAGCCCTTAAGCTAAAGTTGTGTCATGATTTGTAGGTAAAAGAAATATTCTGGGATTGATTTTTTAAAAGACTCTGTTATGATGAAAATTATAATAAATGTCTTCTTTTCGCTGAAAACTGTTGAAACATTAGGCTGAAGTGTTTTCTTCAATCATTTTTCTATTTGTCGTATCATTTTCTGTCGGTTAGTTACAACTAACCGACAGCTATCAAACTAACAAAACGACAACTAACAAAAGCTTATTTCTAACAATTCGTGAAGATATTTTAATTGTGTGGAAAATTTGAAAGTTCAGTTTTAAAGGAATTTTAACCGAATTTTCCTGGGTGGAAATTTAAATTCCCTCAAGTAAGGACTATTACAGTCAAGACCATTTCTAGGGCGGGTTACCTGGTTGGACCCCCCCCCTCCTCAAAAAATGTTCAGCTAGTAAAAAGTAACAAAATGTATATAAACTAATTTTTGTTACGTTTTATGAATTTTTTTTGTAAAATTTTTCTAATAGAAGTTTTTTCTAAACTTTTGTAAAACCCCTTCCTTCTAACGGAAATAACCCCCTTCCTTGAACGAAAATCCTGGATACGGCATGGACTACAGAGCATGGGTAGCTTATGACGCTTTACATGTCTCTGGAAGGGCTTAACTATTGTCTTGAATAATTATTTGTCGAAGGTGGAAGGCTGATTACCCTGCAAAATTGATTCTAAAGTAGTTGCTGCTAGTCTGCCATCTGCTTCAGCCCGGAAGTCAAGACATGCACATCTCAGCAAAAAACGAAGACATCCTTTATTTGTACACGATCAAATTTGACGTGCGCTGTGCTTCTTCAGAAAACTTAGTCAGGAAGGCAAAACAAAACCTCATCGAAATGCTTAAAATAACAGTATAAAGTTTTTAGTGTTCGTCGATAATTATCGTCTTATTTGTCTCTTCTGGGGTTTTGCCAACTTAAATCCAAAATTTTTGAAAAATATACCGTGTTTGCTTGGCCTGGTGTATATAGCCATATTTTGGAGAAATAAGGGATACCAGAAGGCTTTTTCAGTGGGTTTGGTGACCATAAAAGTACACATTTAGCCCTAGACATTTAGATTTTTACTCATTTTAGTATTTTTTACATAATCTTCTACGTAATTGTCCTCGAACACATATGTACCTGTAAGGAAATGCAATCGTGCACTTGACAACTTCCTTTGTGTTAGACATGCATGTGTTGCGAACCATGCTTCGACAATCCGTGAGGGAGTGAAGTATCCCCATTCGGGTTAAATTCTCCGCCTCTAAGAAGCAGATAAGAATCGTATCAAGGATGACAAATGAAGTTGAAAGAAAGCAAAACTTACGATTTCCCCAGAAAACGAAGAAGCCTGTGGGGCAATTCAGACATTTTAACGCAGTCACCAACGTGCGAATCTATTTAGGAGAGTCTGACATTTTTTAGGGAAGGCCAACTTCAAAATAATGCCAGAACAGGCGAATTCTTAAGAATCTTGAGGTTTCTGGAGGAGACGTGCCTTTAAGTCCCTCTCCCTCTATGTCCGCACTTGTCTTGACGAAAATTTTTTTTTTTTTTTTTTTTTTTTGGTTATGAAACTTCCCTCTTTGAAAAAATCCTCTAGCTCCTTAATACAATCATTATAAAAACATATTATACTATAATGCATTCTTAAGTCACTATAGTCTTTTTTTCTTGTTTTAAATTCTTCTTATATTTCTATTAAATAGAATATTTTTTTCTATGGGTTCCAACTACATTAATGTTGTTCTTAACTACATAATGTTGTTCATTAACTACATTAATATCAACTCTTGGCTTCTTCATGGATGTTGTTTGGTTTTGACTATTTCCCAAGATATGGACAAATTTTGACCGTCATCTTTGAATAGTATATCTATGTCCAACGGTATTAAATCAACATTTATGCTGCGGTGAGTCCGAAGGCATTATGTTCTTGTTTCTGTACAGATTGTTTCGAATCCCTCTTCTACCATTAGAAATGCTGTTTTTTTTTTTTGTCAAACTGGGACAATAATTTTCTAATAGTACACAAAAGTTAAACGATAATGCATCAACAATTCTTCAATGGTAATCCAAAAGGAGTTATGCTACGGAATTTTGTTTAGGTGTATTCAGGTTATTACAGATCATTTTTTTTGTCAACTTTTTGTATTTTAAATCTTTCTGTCATATTTTTAAAGTAACTTTCTGGCAGTTGTATTGTATCTACGTCAATTCGACTAGTCCAGTCTGATTTATCTTATCTTGGTAACTTAGATATTCATCATTTTTTCCCCTCAATCTCTAATGTCTCCCGAAGGATATTGTTAGAAACTGGAGCTTTTGATGTAATTTTTTTCGTCTTTGAAATGTCTAAAAAGGCCGCCCTTTTGTGAGCAGTTACTTCTTTAACTGTAAGTAAAAAAAAACATCTTATTTCAATTTTTATGCTTTTTCGTAAAATTAATGACATGTAACATGCAAGGTTGCCACCCATAGTAGATAATCCTTATTTCTAGTGATTTTTTTATTTCCTAACCAAAAAATCACTAAAATCTAGAGATTTTTTCATCGGACGGCAACCCTGGTAATATGCCACCTTTTGTATTACCGTAGCAGAAATAGGCTCGTGCAAAATATATGAAGTGAGCCTACCAATGTTCGGTAACCAAACAAATACGCTATATCGTAAAATTTAAATCTCATCCAATAATAGTTAGGAAGATGTTATCACATGGGCTTTGATACACCTCGGTCAATAAAATGAACGACCAGGTTCTATATGTTTATGGGCGTTGAAATTTAATTACCAACTTCCTATCCTAATCTAAAATACTTGGGTTATTTCAACTTAAATAACGTTACCGTGATACGGTTTTACGATGGCCTGCCGAATAACCCTCATCAACATAATACAAACCCAAACTAATCGCTGGAATTCTCCAGTAATTTACTGTAGATATAGCACAAAACTATGGAAAGTTGCTGCTCCAGATTTTCTTCCGGGTTGGGGGGACGGGGATTCACCATCAAAGGATTTTACTAAAGTGGGTTATAACTAACCTACAGAAAAATCTTTGGTAAAATTCTAGGTTCGGATAGGAGCTTGAAATACCTTTCCATGGCTTAGTTTATGCTAAGAATTTGTTCCTGAAATTTCATTCTCCTAACACAGCTTAGAGTTAATTGAAGGTTATAACTGACGGTTTTAATCCACTTTGCTTTTGGCGCTTGAAAGCACCAGTACTTGTATGATATAGCCCCTACCTAATATTCTTCTAATATGTTTCTCTGATACTCAATCCTAATGAGATATACCAAAGTAAGATAAAATATAATACTTTAGAAATAAATTTGGGATAAAGTATAGTGGCTCTGCATGCCTATTGTGTTAGGTACAATTATTCTGCATATAATGTAGTAAGAATTGTTTTATAACTTCACAATGTCCAAATGCTCTACCCCCCCCCCATCTAGTGTGCAAATATATAGTCCAAATTATATATTTTCCATCTATTCTGTCACTTCTCTTTGTCGTGTCTCACGCTAAGCTGAAAGAAACTAACGATAAAAACTGGTTCTATAATGCGCCAGTGAATGAACAACTTAAGCGGTAGGGGCTATTTCATACAAGCACCAAAATACCTTCCGGGGCATTTTAGGCTAGAATTAATTCCTGGAAGTTTAATTCTTACCCACTGTGTTTTTTCATAGTTCAAAAATCCTAGTATCAGGGTTCTGAGTATGTTCACCCAAATCGGTGTTTATCAAGACTTTGAATATCGTAGCGAGACAGGTGTAAAGGAATATACGGAAGAGGAGGGTTTAAGTTTATCAAACAACAATGAACTGGAATATGATATGAGAAATATTGGAAAATACATGGATAAATTTTATAGACCTGCAATTTTGGGATGGGGGGTTCGAAAATCTCCCTTCTGCTTCTGCGTTTTTTGCCTGATGATGATTTATATTTATGCTTTGAAAGTTCTGTTCTTGCTGTCATTAGGACACAGTTTGAGGGAAATGTGAGTTGTGATCACTAGCTAGAGCAGCAACGATGCAAAGTTGTTAGCTCTAAGAAGGATGGCCAAAAAACCTTTTCCCAAATCAAATATGACAGATCTGCACATTTAAGTGCAAAAATTTTCTATTCGGGATTTGAACTTGTTTTGAACCCAGTCAAAGTAATTATCAGCCTTCATAAAAATCTAAAGTTTATGCAGCTGTTCCGCACTTGTACGAAAACGGATATTATACGAAACGAACCCTTAGAAAGGGGTAGAGAGTAGCGGCAACTTAAAAAAAATCAAAAGATATAAGAATTAAGAAAAAAATTGAGAGCATCTGTAGATAATCTAAAAGGTTTGGATCGGTGGCGAAGGATGTAAAGCCCCCTTCTCTTTGAATACAAGCTTTACTTTCCCCAAAAAATTATTTTTGTTGTGAAGGTTATCGACATTACAAATATCTATGGACAGTAATCTCATAAGCCTTGTCTCTCCCTAATATGTGGTGTCCCTTCCTCTTATGTTACAGAAGTGCCAATGTTTATCCCTTTTCTTCCTCTTCTTTATCCCTAATCCTACAGAATTTTGTGCTCTCTCTTCTGTTGAGAAACTTGAATGTTATAGATTTTTTTATTCCTTCCGCTCAATCTCCAAATTTGATCATTCATGTACCCCTGATGGAAAGCTCTTTTTTCTAAATCTCGATAGTCTGGTTTTTGACAAAGCAAAGAATAGGTTTTTGTTCGGGTGCACAATTATAAAGGTCGTGCTTGTATCCGTTCCTGGGGCTGAAGTACTACAAAAGATCAGAACGTCAGGGTGCCGCAACCAGCGCTAATCTATCTAAAGCTGCCATTGGTACGAATAAAGCTTATAGGGAGTTAAATATCTAGAATTGTCAGGTTGATAAACGTAAATATCCGATTTAAGCTGAACGCTGCACCAATTACTTAATGCTTCATAAGATCAATGGGAAAAATCGAAAAAAAAGTGGAACAAACTTAATGTTATATCTACTTATAGCTACTTAGGCTAGATACAATCAGTCAACAGCAAGCGCATTCTTCCAGCGTCTAGGCAGGTTTGATTTCACAAAAATATATTTGGAGGTGTCTATGAGCAGGCTTTCCAGCTTTTTGGTCCATGATTGTGGACCCTGAGCATCCAAAAATTTGTCACTTTTAGCTAAAATGTGTCCATCTTGAAATGTCAAACTAGAGGTTACTTTTTTACCAGTTGTATCATTGAGCAAAAGACGCTCTGTAAGCCCCTTTCAAAGCGGCCAGTTAACATCAAATATAATCAAAACGAAAATAAAACAACATATAAAACATTCATAAAAAATGGTCTAGTATGAAAGGACGAAACTCATATAAACATTTAAATCCTTTACCTTGGAGAAAATGCCTTACTTGTGACATCTCTGGAAATACCTGGACGGTGAAAACAAATAACGAGAAAAAGGATTACTATAGTGAAAAAGTGACTTTTTTTTACTAAAATATATACCCAGGTGGGAAATGTTTTGGTTTATATCATAAATTTACAAAATGTGTCTTTATGCCCTTTTATGTCATTGTGTCCGGCACACAAGAATGTATCCTTTTGAAATAAAATATGTCCAGTTGACAACATTGTCTGAGCCACCAGGTACTTATATAGGGACTATTCTGGGGTGTGGAGAAGAAATAAATTTGAAATAAACACAAGTTCTAAGACCTCATTTAGCAAGTACTTGTTAAGATCAAGCAAAAAACTTATTTTTGTGTCGTCTCGCAAGATATTCTCAATCAGCTCTCTGCAGAAATCTGTCGTGAGAATAGTCCCATTATTCGAGGGCAGAGATTCGAAAAAATATATTAATGGTGAATTAAGTTAAAACAAAATCTTTATTTCAACGGATTCTCGCCCGAATACCTCTCCTTATCCGAGTCACGACGTAGGCAATAATGCTTCTAAACCAATGAATCAAATATCCTCCTATTTACAAGCATTTACACGCGTCCAAATACAAGATTAGAAAAAATGCCTGCATATAATCAAGGATGGTCTCAAATTGAGCCTTAGTACAGATTCGACCGAATTTTAAGTCGAGCAGACCCCGAAAGGGTCTTGAGGGTCACCTCTACGTATAATCAGCTTTTGACAGGAATAAGCAAAAACTTTTTTTTTTGCATAATAAGTTACGCATCAGGGTTGCTTCGTATAGGTCAGAAGTTTCGAGGTTTGTAAGTTGGTCTTAAAAACCAAAGGAGGACTTTACAAGTAGGTTCTGATTCACGATATCATATGCAGCTACATCAGACACGGCATAGTTCTATGCTTCGACGGGGTCAATCAATTCAGCAGGCCTGGCAACGATGGGTCATTCGTCTAACAGTGACAACATACGTATTATGTTCAGGAGCGTAATTTGCTATAGGGCAGGGGGCGACTGCCCCACAGACCCCAGTCTCCGCCTCCAGATGAAATTTAGCGTCTTCAAAAAGCTTGTCAAAGCTGATATAGGCCTACATGATTGGAGCATCCACAGAAACATATCAGTTTTCTTTAGTATACCTTTTACTTTATGGTACTATATTACTCATCTTGCACTTAGTAATTTTCAGTTTACTTGGGTATTCGGCTCCAATTCCCCCATCCCTAAGGAATTTGACAAAATCACGCTCCTGATCATGGTTTGAATTCGAACTGTTGGGGTGTCACTGGCTTTCTTCTGAACTCTCCCGTCTGCTAGCGAATGATATTAGTTTACTTTAATGACTTCATCGCCACATGTGTTGCTTCATTTTGGCTCTTTTTTTTCTATAGCCTCCTTGTAATGTTGAATCTTTTTCCAGATGTTATAGTCCTTGTCTCATTCCGAATTGCCTTATGCGAGGGATTCTGAAATTGCTTGTTTTTTTAAGAAAGAAAGAAAACAGCTTTTTTTCAGATGTTCGAAAAATTACAAGTTTGAATAATAGACATTTCTATGCAAATAAAATAAACTTTCAGTATAATCCTAGCTGTTATGTTTTGTTACCTGTAATAAGTGCTTTGAGATTTTATAGTATTTAAAAAGGTTTTTATTCTTTCATAGAAGGATAGTTAAAATTGTAGCCTTCAACATTAACTCTTTTTGTTTGTTTTTTTTTTTGGTATCTTAGGCTACTAAAAAACTACTTTTCACAAATAATTGGCTCTTATGAATCTCAAAATATAATATAGTATTTTTTCATGATCATAGAATATAGATTATATAGTAACAAGATGCAGTATTCTCAATATTTTCCAGAGAATATTTTCCACATTGGTGGAAAAATCTGAGGTTCGTTGATGAAGAAACCTTAGGAAATTTTTGTGAGATTTTTACAAAGAATTAATGACGGGAAAAAACATAATTGACTTTTATCCATCCCTGAACATGAGTATTATGCTAGCCAACGTTAAAGCCCGTTCTTTTCAACAAAAAAAAGTTTCAGAAATGCAGTCACAAATTCTTTATTGTTTATGACTAATTTTTCCAAGCATGGGTAGTTGAGTTTTTTCAAAAATAAATGTTAACACGTTAAGCGATTTTCTAATGCTGGCTTGGCTGTTTCTTTACGCTGAGCTTAGAAATATAATCCAATTTTTCTAGCATCCGTAGAAAATCTGTGATTATGTTTATAATTTTAAATTTGAAATACTAAAAATTTTGCAAAAATTTCAAAATATAATGATTAAAAAAGGGTAGATGTTACAAAAAATATTATTCTCTTAATTTCTCGTTTATGCAACAGACAAAATTGAGGAAGGCCTTAGAAGTCGTAAATGTTATGTGAGATAAAAATATGTATTTCTGAACCATATTTGTAAAAACCAACTCTGAGTAATAAAAACGCGATTTATGGCAAAAAAAATATGACCATCTAAGCAATGGCGTAATTTTGTCAAAATCCCCGGGGAGGGGGGGGGTCAAAGCTGGAGCCGATTTTCCCAAATCAAATGAGAATGACGGTGAAAATGAAAATTGAGCCATAAAGGCCATAAAAGAAAACTGATCTGTTTCTGTGGATGCTTGAATCCTGTAGGCTTATCTTAGTTTTGACAAGATTTTTGAAAATGTTAAATTTCAGCTGGGGGGATAGAAAATTACGCCCCCGTATTTAAAGTGTCAAGAACCAGAGAAAACTTTTCTTTGGTAACATTGCTGGCAACACGCTTTGCCCGCACTCTTTGTAACTTATAAAAAATTCTTAGAAATTCTAGAATGAAAAATTCTTAGATTCAAGCAATATTAGATGGTAGTGATAAAGTTTCTAACTCTATCATTGATCATTTTACAAATATCAAAATATCATTATGTAGTCTCTTCTTGTTGTCAAGCAACTGAATTTGTTATGATAGAAAAAAAAGCGTTAAAATGTTTCGGAAACTTCCATCAAGTTCTAGTTTTGCTTGTTTTTTTCTCTATCTTTCATCGTTTAAGTGACCTTATATCCCACTTTACCTAAAATTTACCTTCTTCAACAAACGTATTATCTATTATTAAATTTTGTGACATTAAAATCTGGACATGTTTCTGAAAATCTTCTCTGGCTTCAACTTTTGTTTTTCATTCTTGGTTTCAAAGATCTTCTATTAAAATTTGTGACATTTACAAATCTAAATTTGATCTTCAAATAATCAACACAAATACATATTTGAAAATAGGGGTGACGTTATAATAAATGACCATCATACTTCATCCATTCACTAGAATGACATCTACCAGAGGTTTGTGAATATTGTTTCTTTGCATTGAGGGTTCCAACTTTGTTCAATGGTACTGATTTGCCCCCTGCGTGGAGTTTGTAAATCCTTTATGGTTTGAAAAACCAGATGGTTTATTGCTACATAATTTTAATTGTCAATTCTGTACTTCAGGGTTAGCTGCCATAAAAGTTTGGAAGTTTTTGGTTTTTATAAAATGTACTTCAGACATTCTTTTTCTAACAACGTACCAGAATCCTGGCACCTAAGCAGGTTTTCATAGGGGACAGGGCAATAATGATGGAACAAATTCATTGATGAGTTGAATAGGAAGGGCCCAGAAATTCGAGACCATTCAGAATTTCTAGGATCCCGAGCCCTAGATCTCGGCTAAAATCACTTTTTCGAGGACACAAAAATCTATTAGATCCTCAAGATTAAAGCCAGTAGTGCAACCAGGGTAGGGGGATGCTTAGGGGTTTAGCATCTTTCAGAAGGTCTTGTCATTTTCAGAATTTTTTATCCATATATCCCTATATATTCATAAGATACATCCCCTTTTTGACGAATTTGCGCCTCCCAAGAAAGAAAAACATTTTTGGCGCACCTACCTGAACCAGGAGTGAGGATCAAGCGAGGCAGTCAAACATCTTTAAACTTTAGAGAACTGCTTGTTAAAAAGCTGTATTAGTAAATCGTTTGAACAAGGTGATTATTTAGGAATTTGTTTCAACGTGTAGTTGGAAAAGATAGCCCTTGAGTTTTAAATCAAAATATGTGAAAAATAAAGGAACCTATGGAAAAATATGAGATTTCGAGCAGAGGCTGGGCCCAAAGGTCTTACCCTCCCTCTTCTTTTTATCTATTCCCGGTTAAGCAACTTTTCAATGAACTGGCAAGTCTTTATAGTAGGTCAAAAACACAAAGAGACATAAATGCTATAAATTAGACATTTTCAGGCCATATTTGATCCCTCCCCACCAGCAAAAATGATACGGTAACCCTGTAAAATGGTCAAGTATATTTTTTGATACTTAAGTCATAGATGTTAGAATATAGCTAAAGACGTGACGCTGATATTTTTCTTGAAAATTTAGTTTATCCTTCTTATAACGGTTTACTGAAATAAAATGAATCTCAGTAATGCCGCATTAAAATTTGTTTTAACTATCTTAAGGGTTTTGTCACTCAGGGCTGTTGGTTGTGGGTCTTAAAACCCAGAGGAAGACGCTAGAGGTAGGGTCTGTTTCACAATGTCATATGCAGAGTTGCCACCCTAGTGAATTATAATTATTTCTAGTGGTTTTGTATATTACCTATACAAAAAAATCACTAAATCAACCAAAAAATCACCAAAATTTATTTTTGTTAGTTATGGGTTTTTGTCACTCATGGGCTTTATCGAGTTCTGCTCACTTTGTTACCGTTGGCAAATATAAAAACTAGCAAGTTCGGTGTGTCTGTTAGAAAGTTAAGTTATGTGGCTATTTGATATGTTTTACTAGACATCTTTCTTTTAAGTCACTAAATCAGTTTGAACCATATCATGTATTTGAAAGTAAAGATATGAAACCCCAAGAGTAATTACTTAGTATCTGTTGTTGTTTTTGGTCACGGAATTCTGAGAAAGACTTCAAACAAAGTACTAAGGGCATAAAAAAAAACTTTATGCCCCCTCGAACTTTTCTTTGGTCTTTTTATACCCGAAAATCATGATTTTCTGATTTTTGATAATATATATATATATATATATATATATATATATATATATATATATATATATATATATATATATATATATATATATATATATATTTGGCTGTGTAAGTTTTCACTTAACCAATTCAAACGATCATACTTCATTCATACTGTTCTTGGTATGCTACTCGAAAATCTATGGGTACTTTGAAAACATCAATTCTCAAACCACAAGTATTACGTTACAGAATGTTTCGAAATTCGATTTTTCTAACATCTGCAAAGGCAGAACCAAACACTTGGAAACAATTATTTCAAGACAATAAAATTGAGAGTTTTCTGACCATAAGAAGTTGAATCTCCCACGGTTGTATCGAGTTACTCTGATTAGGTTCTATGCTAAGGATGATATTTATTGTTCCACCAGCTAAGATGGAAAACGATTTCAGAAATTTAATTGTCCAGAGTCAAATACCCTGCCAATTTAAATTTGTCGTTGAACCAGAAAGGGTAGTGAAAACACAAATCAATAATATTTATAGAAACTGTCATGAAATGGTTTTCTTATTAACAGCTGAATGAAAATTATGTGGCTTGTATTAACCAGGTTTTGATTACTGCTACTACTACTACTACTAATAACTCACTGCAGCACCAAGCCGCCTGAGGCAAATACAGCTACGCACGCTCCTCCTCCAACCTAATCTATTTAAAGCCTCCCTCTTTACACCCTCCCAGGAAGTCCCCATTTCCTTTAAATATTTATTTATGACATCCTCCCAACCCAGACAAGGACGACCTGCTTTCCGTGTAGCCTCATCCAGGTGTTAAGAAGCTTCAAATAGTTAAAATTAACAGGCTAATCAAAATTAACAGGTTAAGAAGCTTCAAATAGTTAAAATTAACAGGTTAATCAAAATTAACAGGTTAAGAAGCTTCAAATAGTTAAAATTAACAGGTTAATCAAAATTAACAGGTTAAGAAGCTTCAAATAGTTAAAATTAACAGGTTAATCAAAATTAACAGGTTAAGAAGCTTCAAATAGTTAAAATTAACAGGTTAAGAAGCTTCAAATAGTTAAAATTAACAGGTTATTCAAAATTAACAGGTTAAGAAGCTTCAAATAGTTAAAATATTTCTGAAGTGTGACATGTTTCAGCGCGTTATATTAAATTATCGTGATCAATATTCTAAAAGTAAGCTTTCCAAAAAGTTTTAACGTCCTATTGGCACTGAATGAGCTTAAGAAACAGAAATATGTTGTAGAACACACGATATTCCGTGAAAAACAACCTGCATTTCCTTATAAAAATAATATGTTTCAGCGTTAATCAAACAGTTCGTGGTAACGAACTGTAGTAGGAGCGATCCGGTTGAATAGTGACCGAAACTGTAAAAGTGGAATTTTGATACCAATACTTACATAAAAAAATTGCATTTTAATGCTGATTTTAAATATATAACTTTCATCAAGATTAGTCTTACCTATCAAAGTTACGAGCCTGGGAAAATTTGCCTCATTTTAGAAAATAGGGGAAAACATCCCCTAAAAGTCATGCAATCTTAACGAAAATCACACCAACAGATTCAGCACAGCAGAGGAGTTTCAAGCTCCTATCTACAAAAATGTGGAATTTCGCATTTTTTTTACCAGAAGACAAATCACGAATGCGTGTTTATTTGTTTTTTTGTTTGTTTTTTTTTTCCCAGGGGCGATTGTATCGACCCAGTGGTCCTAGAATGTCGCGAGACGGCTCATCCTAACGAAAATTAAAAGTTCTAGTGCTCCTTTTAAGTGACCAAAAAAATTGGAGGGCACCTAGGCCCCCTCCCACGCTCATTTTTTCACCAAAGTCACCGGATCAAAATTCTGAGATAGCCATTTTATTCACCATAGTCGAAAAACCTAATAACTATGTCTTTGAGGACGACTTACTCCCCTGCAGTCCCCGTGGGAGGGGTTGCAAGTTACAAACTTTGACCTGTGTTTACATGTAGTAATGGTTACTGGGAAGTGTACGGACGTTTTCAGAGGGATTATTTTGGTTTGGGAGGGAGAGTTGAGGTGGGGGGTTACATGGGAGGATCTTTCGCTAAAATTTTTTACTGTTTTAAGAAGTAGAGTTAAAAGAAAGAGTCAAACTTTAGCGTGAAGAGCGAGGTGTTGAGGACGAAAAGCCCCTTTCATATACGGAGTAATTTCTGTTCGTTTTAAGTTTTAATGTCGCTCCTTACTTTCATTTAAAAAAAACTTCTTTTTTGTATTTAATTTCAGTAAGGCTGGGTAGACTTCTTAATGCACTAGGACTGTTTTGAAAAGATTTTAGTTTTGAAATATTATATTTTAATGCGAGTTCTTTTATATTCTTTTTTCATTTGTTTTGCTGACCTTGGATATAGGTCGAAATATTCATTAAAGTTGCATTTCACTGTCTTACAAAAAAGTCCTATTGTTCTACTTGTTGTTTATGTGTAATATTCCTCTAAGCTTTGGACCAGGGACCTCAATTGTTGGGGGGGGGGGTAGCCCCCTAGATTTTGAAAATACCTTCTTTGTTTTTTTTATAATAAAATAAAATAAATGTCCCCTTATGTTTAAAAAAAATACTCTGTTTTGCCATTAAAAAGATAGAAAAGGTGCTTGCCCTTGCATTTTTGAGGATTTGCTCAACTCATTTGGACCCTCTTTTTCTTGTGATATATTCAAGGACATTAATCTTTGAGTCACACCTTAGAACAAAGGGATAGCGGGATATTTTCTTCAAAGATACTTTTTTCACGAGACTTGGATTTCTTAGTTTTACCCGATCAGAAGGGGATAGGGGGTAGCAAAGGAATTTTTCCTTAAACAAGAACCTTAGAGAATAGCCCTTCAATCAACTCTGTGTTACCTAAAAATCGTAACTCGTATTTTTCCGAGTACGAACTGAGGTTCCAGAAACTTCGCACTCCTTCTGGAGTACGAAGTTCGTACTGCAGAAGTGAGGTTTTTATAGTTCTCCAGTGACTCTTTCACTGACTGTATTTGAGATTGGAAGGTTTGAAATGGAAAGTTTCCCTGACTGCCGATTTGAAGGTACGGTTGGTCATAGTTTTCAAAGTCTCAAGCTTAATGAATCCCAAAATACCCAATAAAAGAATACCCATACACCCTAATAATACAAATAGGTATTCAAATTTATATTAAGTTTTGCTTTACAATATCTAGCTAAACAATTAAGTTCTGCTGTTTTTAAAAACTTAGATCGTTGAAAAATCTGTCCACGTTAAAAGCTAGACAAACAACTTAAATTCGACGTCTTCCATATAATTCTGAAAGTACAAGATATTACCTTTGATTTGGACATGACGCGAGGCTTATACTTTATTAAATAAAAAAACGAGTTTTTTTAACTGAAAGTAAGGAGCGACATTAAAACTTAAAACGCACAGAAATTACTTCGTATATGAAAGAGGCTGCTTCCTCATCAACGCCCCGCTCTTTACGCTAAAGTTTGACTCTTTCTCTCAATTCTTCTTTTTAAAACAGTAAAAAACTTTAGCGTAAAGAGCGGGGCGTTGATGAGGAAGCAGCCTCTTTCATATACGAAGTAATTTCTGTGCGTTTTAAGTTTTAATGTCGCTCCTTACTTTCAGTTAAAAAAACTCGTTTTTTTATTTAATTTCTGAACGTTTTTGAATCAATGCATGTTTTGATTTTGGCTCTCCGCAGAGGAATAATCAAAACGAAATTTACATATTTTTTTTGGGGGGGGGGGGCTAAATGGCTTTCTCATAATTTTGATCGAATGATTTTGAGAAAAAAAGAGCGGGGGCGAAGCCTAGTTGCCCTCCGATTTTTTGGTTAATTAAAAAGGCAACTAGAACTTTTAATTTTTTACGAATCTTTTTATTGGTAAAAGATTTACGTAACTTATAAATTAGCTTACGTAAAGAACTTTTGTATTCTCATGTTTTTATTACATATATGAGGGGATTCGCCCCATCGTCAGTACCTCGCTCTTTACACTAAAGCTTAAATTTTATCCCAATTCATTAAGAATGACCCCTGAATCACAAAAGCCGTAGAATAAATAGTTGAAATTACTAAAAATACTTTAGCGTAAAGAGCTAGGTATCATAAGGAGGTGAGCCCCTTATATGGGTAATAATTTATGTTTGTTTTAAGTTTTATTGCTGTTCCTTACTTCCAGCTGAAAAAGCTTTTTCACATTTATTTTTTAATTTTTTTTTAAATAATGCTAGTAAATCCTGCTCTCCCTTCATAGAAGTTTTCTTTTCCCATGACAAATTCTCGATGGAAAGTTCCCCCAGCATATCCCGCTCTTCTCAACCCCTCCCCCCAACCAAAAAAATCCTCCTGAAAACGCCTGTATACTTCCCAATAACCATTACTATATGTAAGCACAGGTCAAAGTTTGTAACTTGTTGCCCCTCCCACGGGGACTGTGGGGGAGTAAGTCGTCCCCAAAGACATAGTTATAAGGTTTTTCGACTACGTTGAATAAAATGGCTATCTCAGAATTTTGATCCGTTGACTTTGGGAAAATAATTAGCGTGGGAGGGGGCCTAGGTGCCCTCCAATTTCTTTGGTCACTTAAAAAGGGCACTAGAACTTTTCATTTCCGTTAGAATGAGCCCTCTTGCAACATTCTAGGACAACTGGGTCGATACGATCACCCCTGGGGAAAAAAAAAAAAAACAAAAAAACAAAAAAACAAAAAAACAAATAAACACGCATCCGTGATCTGCCTTCTGGCAAAAAATGCAAAATTCCACATTTTTGTAGATAGGAGCTCGAAACTTCTACAATAGGGTTCTCTGATACGCTGAATCTGATGGTGTGATTTTCGTTAAGATTCTATGACTTTTAGGGGGTGTTTCCCCCTATTTTCTAAAATAACGCAAATTTTCTCAGGCTCGTAACTTTTGATGGGTAAGACTAAACTTGATGAAACTTATATATTTAAAACCAGCATTAAAATGCAATTCTTTTGATATAGCTATTGGTATCAAAATTCCATTTTTTAGAGTTTTGGTTACTGTTGAGCCGGGTCGCTCCTTACTACAGTTCGTTACCACGAACTGTTTGATAGAGATTTCTCAGGTGTCACAGGTAACATCAATATGATCATTTTGTATACAATAGGAGCAATAACTAAAAATGGTGGTTTGGTGGATAACATCAAAATAATAGAAACAAAATTATAGGTCTTCTGATTTAGTCCGGCTGGTCAATAATTTGAATCTATAAGCTGTAATTATACAGTCAATTAATTTAATTGGAGCGATTCACTTCATTAGCTTTGTGAAATTTCCAATACTTTCAGCTGTTTCTAGCCTACATTCCAAGCTAATACGCTTAGAATTCCGGAACTCAATTCATTTTTCACACGGATAAGTGCTTCCTATTGGGAATTCCGGTTGCTAGAAAAAAGGGGGCGGAAGGAAGTATTTCATTTAGAGGGTTAAATCTTCAACAGCTTTTTCGCTTGTCATTCTTTCGATCCATCCATGGAACCAAATTGATTTATAGACGAAATGATTGCTTTTGACGTTTCTGAAGGAAACAGGAACATTTCCACCAATAAAATCTCTAGTTTATAAGTGTATTTTAATTTCACTGGTCTATTTTCGCTGTGTATGTTTTCAAGCCAATCATGTTATTCTTTAAGAGGATATCTTAAAAATCTTCTCTCTTGCCTCAATGTCAGCTGACTGTCTCAAAGACAAAGGGTCCATTAATAAATTATCACAGTGGAAGTGGTTATCATTGAAAGTTATTGAGAATTTGTCCTTTGGCTATGAAATATGGTTGAAAGATAGTGATACTGTGTCGGCAAGGTTTTCAATCATAGTGAGTGGCACCACAGGGAACTCCCAAATATGCAAAAATCGACCAAATGACATTCTTTGGCCTGATTTTTGGTGTTTTCCCAGCATATATACTAGAGCTTTTTTTTAGAGACTTCCCTTTCCAGAACTTTGAAAAAACAAAATTCACAGTTTCTGACAATGCAAATTTCATCAAAACTAAATTTCTTTATTTCTGGTACAAAATGAGAAAAGCTAAATAGTTTTTTCAAGTATTTCTGCGACTTCTAGTTGTCTGTCGTTTATTTAAATATCTTACCTGAGCTCCGCAAGTTCTTGCTGACCACCCAATCAGTTCTAAAAGTTTTGCCACAAAAATAAAATAATTATAATGCACGAAATATTGTAATTTTTTAATGTGTCGAATTCCCTTTAAAGTATGTCAGAAAGGTAGGCCAAGTAACTATTCTGTTTTACCTTTTTTTTTGCTATGACTAGTTACGAGCAAGTAGAAAAACCCAAAACATGATTTGTTTTTTTTTCAAGAAATCTTTATTGACAAAAAAAAACAAAAAAAAAAAACATACAAAAAACAAAAGCTGTTGAGTCACAGAATTTACAAGCAAACTGCTCTCTGTTTCTCTGTGATTCTGCCTTTATGTGTCATTTCAAAAGCAATTTTAAGTATGCTTTTGCTAAACACAGTGAAGGCGCTTCATCTTTTGGGGCCCTGTGCTATATCGACTTGCTGGGCCTCAA
The DNA here is from genome assembly GCF_032884065.1 of Artemia franciscana. Lineage (NCBI taxonomy): Eukaryota > Metazoa > Arthropoda > Branchiopoda > Anostraca > Artemiidae > Artemia > Artemia franciscana. Next base: position 33,081,498 of record NC_088874.1, on the reverse strand, counting down.
TGGCTATTACTGTAAATTGTTTGTTGCCAATTCAGGGATTATAGCTATCATCTCAATTAGTCTCAATAAAATGTTATTTTGAGACTAACGTTTGGGAAATTTGAAAAATAGTGTGAAAACCTTGGAAAATGGTTAAACGAAATTAAACGAAATTGAAACGAAATTTTTCTGTTGGAACTGCCAATACCAACGCCCTATGTAAGAAACTTAGTGCCCCCTGGCTTGAACAACAAGGAAAATAACTTTTTTGCATGGGTAGCACTGATATGTCCTCTTTTCTTCTTTTTTTTCATTCCCGCTAGGGGAAATTGGAACAACATAGAGAGCTGTTTAAGGGATCATTTGAAGGAAATTGCCATATCTAGGGCCACTTGTAGTTAACAAAACATATTATGTACAAAAATAATGCAACTTTTGACAAAAAATAATGCTTAAGATGATACACGTAGCGATGAGCATGGGTATTTAAATATGACAGTGAGAATGCAGGGTTATTGCCCTCCAAGAGGTTTTCCAATAAAGTGGTTGTGTTAAATCTGTTCAATATTATACACGTAGATACGTTCTGTGCGTTTACGTTCAGTAAACTGTATAAAAAATGTCGTTCAATCTGCTTTCTAGGGTTATAATGAGAGGAACGTTGCGATTGTTAGGACACGTTCTGCGGATGAAAGATGACAGACTTCTAAAATCGCCCTTGTTGGCCAAGCGTCTAAGGCCAAACAAAAAGTATGTCATTCCTGAATAGGGTCGGAGGTTGTCATAAGGAAAGATTTAGGGAAATCAGAACTTCTTGGGATGGTTTAAAGCGAGAAACTTTGAATGGATTGGAATAGAGGAGGAGGGTGCGTAGCTGTGTTGGCATGAGGTGACTTGGTTCTGCAGTGAGTTCGTAGTAGTGGTAAATACGTTCTGAGACCAAAAGGGAAAAATCAGACAAAAAATGACGTAGAACGAAAAAAATGTTTAAAAAAAGACAAAAAAGCTATGCAAAGCTTCATTATGTTTTAAAGATATGTTTATTTCTTCGGCATAGGTTACATTAAAATGCTCGTTTTTATAGTATATAACTAATCATACACACTTTTATAATTATTCGTGTTTCAGTATTGTGGACGATTTATCTTGGATCTTTGCCAAAATATCTGCTTTATTTTTTTTTATTTTTTTGTTTATTGGTTAAAAATTACCGTTGTTATTTGTTTTTTCTTGTTTTCTTCTTTCGTTCTTCGTTTTTCGTCTTTACAATAATAAATACCCCTACTTGTCATGAACGTCGGAAATTTAAGCTATGGACAATTCATTACAGATCTATATTTATAGATTTGAGTGAGAATTTCAGTTTTCTATGTGAATAAACTAAAAATCGGAAGCAGGTACATGGTCTCGATTTTAAGTGGAATTAAGTATTTCCTTCCTCAAGGAATTTTGTTCTGCTTGACTCAATTTTGAGAAAAATTGAAGAGGTGCAACACAATTCTTTTGTCATAAGATGTCGTGCGAAAGTTGTGGATTTAATGAGTTTTCAACAAAGGACGATTGAATACCCGATGGTCGCTATGAGAATTTTGTTATTTTGTGGTTTTAACACTGGATTGTTTTTGCATTCTTTGTTGAGTCGTGATTTGTTTTAACTAAACCTGTCCTTGTCAATATCTTAAGTATAGTTGAGAATAGGGGGTAGAATCCCCTCACTCATTAATTCGATAAGTTTAGATTTAATAACTCTTTTTTAATCCCGTTTTTCTGTATATAAGATCATATCGGGTGTATTAGCAAATATTGAAATCTCGTCCGGGAAGGGTGCAGCTTAAAGACTGAAGTATATTTGCTGGAAAGCCGAGGCGGTTTTAGGGGTGAGACAGATTGCTGCCCCTGGGACAAAAATTTTATGGGTGTAAAATTTCAAATAATTATCTAACAATTAAAATCATTTTGCAATTTCGAAATTTTATTTTTATCAAAAGAAAGTAAAGGGTGCAGTCACCCTGAATTAAACAATAAATTATTATAATTGACAAAATTAAAAATAATTTTATTAATAAATCAAAGTTTTGATAAAGCCTGTCCTGAAAATTTTGTGGGAGACAGGGGGAGGGGTGTTAATCGAAATTTTGCCCCGGGCACAAGAGATATCAGAGCCATCACTGCGGGAAAGAGGGTCCCTCTAAATGTTAAGTTGTTTTTTTGCTTTATTATTTTTATGCATTTTTGCCGTGGTTTCCTAGGCCCCTTCATACTTGTCAAAAAGTTCTACTGCAACGAGGGCTAGTTAGTGTTCGCTTTTGGCTATTATGAAAACTATGAGAAGTGTAGTGTTTTGATTGGAGTAAAAAGGTCCAAGCATATTCCTTGCTGGCCTTAGCTTGGATATTTAATACTAACTCTTGCTGATCCAAATGAAAATTATATTTAAAACAAATGTTCCGGGGTTGAATATAAAAAGGAATGCTATACAGAGATATTTTACGAAACGATACTACCTTAAAGTAGCTGAAATATTTGAAGTTTGCCCCCCTAGAATTATCCTCTATTTATTCTGTAAAAAGCTAAGGTAGGCAGCGCTCATTTTAGCCGTCTTAGGTTAACAAAGCAAGCCAAGTCGTTTACTGCAAAGACCCAAATTTACTGATCGTAACTAGACCAGTGTTTCAAGATGCCTGGTATACTGTCGGAAGCATATGTTTAAAAATATTAAAAATACGCTTATTTGATTAATCTTATTTGTAACTGCCTCAAAGGAGAACCCAAATGGTAAAAGCACGATACATATGGCGATACTGAGCTGAACTAGGATCACAGATAACAACTAAAGATGGTTCAACTTGAGGAGTAACTCCCCTCTATCAAGCAACTTGAGCTCATCTTAAAAAATTAAAAAAAAACTTACTACTTTCATATTAGCCACAATAGCAAAAATGGTACTTACCGGTTATTAGAAACACATTTAAGAATTATGCTTAGGTTACATCTCAGAAAACCTGTTTTGTAGCTACAAAAACAAATGATGGATGTTACAATGCATTGGACTTAACAGAATTTATAATTTGGGCTATATATTTGCACATTTGGGGTATTTGGGGGTTAGGTTAGGTTATAATTTTGTTTTTAAAGTATTATTTTATCATTCTGTTTTGTTATTTTTCATTAGTACTAACCTAACTTCACTTTTTGGATGTTTTTCAAACAACCGACAAGTACCATAAAAATTTCGAATGGAAGATCAGTAAGGCAATGTGTACCAAAGAATCAGTATGATTGAATATTCATTGCGCTGTTGATCCTCCCTTTGAAAACAGCTTAGTAAATGGGTTTTGGTAATTATTTGCTACGTATAAAATATTGGGTGCAACCTTTAGGCGTGGTTGCAATGATTTCGTCTTCTAACCCCAGTGCAATAAGTATATATATGTTTTTTATGGGAAGCATAACGTAATTGATCTGTTGTATTGCCATCCAAAATTAGTGGTTGAGGTTTAAGCTGCCAGCTTATCAATTTGAGGTTGAGTGGTGGAGGTTTAAGCTGCCAGCTTATTAATTTGATGTTGAGTGGCGGAGGTTTAAGCTGCCAGCTTATTAATTTGATGTTGAGTGGGGGAGGTTTAAGCTGCCAGCTTATTAATTTGAGGTTGAGTGGTGGAGGTTTAAGCTGCCAGCTTATTAATTTGAGGTTGAGTGGGGGAGGTTTAAGCTGCCAGCTTATTAATTTGAGGTTGAGTGGCGGAGGTTTAAGCTGCCAGCTTATTAATTTGATGTTGAGTGGGGGAGGTTTAAGCTGCCAGCTTATTAATTTGAGGTTGAGTGGGGGAGGTTTAAGCTGCCAGCTTTTTAATTTGAGGTTGAGTGGTGGAGATTTAAGCTGCCAGCTTATTAAGAACTACAGACTCTTGTGGACAACTTCGGTTATTACAATACTGTTCAGGTATACAAGCAGCTATCAGGAGTACGACAATTTGGGTAAATCTACAAGCAGCTATCAGGAGTACGACAATTTGGGTAAATCTACAAGCAGCTATCAGGAGTACGACAATTTGGGTAAATCTACAAGCAGCTATTAGGAGTACGACAATTTAAGTATGAAATCCTATACCAAATGTGCCATGGTAGATTCCTTTAAGGACTGGATGAGCATGCGTTTTTCAGTCTAAAATCAGCCGAATCTGTGAAAGACAGAAACTTTGACTATAGAGATACTCATTAGCAAAGTTTAAAAAATCTCGGTACTTGTGTATTATTGAGAACACCCTCAATAAGTGAAGTTAGGTTCTTTCATGAAACAAACTACGATGCAGGAACATTTTGTGAGAAATTCTGGCTTCATAGCCACAAAGACAAAAGTCAATTTAGTTTGCTACGCATAGTGATAGAAGATAGTGTCTGAACATGGATTTTGAAATGAAAATTTGGGATTTGCCAAAGACTGAAAAAGAGGCAATTTTATTTTTCCAGGATAAGGGGTTGTTGCCCACAACAAAACAGCGCGTCAATGGACATAACATGACTATACTCTTACGAGAAGGAAGGCATAGTGATAGAAGATACTTAACCTAACTTCACTTATTGAGTGTGTTGTGAATAATATACAAGTACCGAAACCCCTCCCCCTTCTTTAATCAAATTCTTTTTTATCAATGAGCTAATATCGAAATATCGAAAATAATCGAAAATAATATCGAAATAAGAAATAGTCTAATATCGATTTTTCTCCACAAATACAACAATATATGAAATATATTCTGATAAAGCCTAGTGTCGGGTTCGTGCCTATAATCCATACCCTCGAGATCAGAAGTTTGAAGCTCTACCATGTGAGCCTCTAGCGTTACCGACACTCAATTATGATATATCAATGATATATATATCATATATATGATATATATATATATATCAATGATATGATATATCAATTATGATCGCAGGTGTTACAGACATTATTCATAATACGTACAAATATCAGTCCAAAGAAACTCCCAGGAATAAGCTTGAAACTTGCAATAATGAATGCACTGTGGGTTACATACTACCCTCCTCCTGCCCTAAGATTTTACCTGTGCGCACTCATATGAGTAAAGCAGTTACTAATAAGTTATTACTGTAATTCGCTACACTTCTGAAGCCACTCAGCTATGCAGGATCCTCTCCCATTCCAAAGCTCCATTTTTTAATCCCTCCCATGAAGATTCAGTTTCCTTCAAATCCTTCCTTGTGGCGTTATACTAGGCCATCTGGGGACGACCTGGTTTGTGCTTAGCCCTAAATAGAGGGCCAAAAAATCCAATTTTCGGCAAGCTATCATCAGTCCTCTAGAAAATATTTCTTGGGTTTTTAACCTTCAAAAGCGCGTAGACTTCAGAGCCGTACTTAACCACTGTCACGTTCTTGTCAGATGAGGTGTACTTATGGTTACTGGTTGTTTTTTTTTTTTGGGGGGGGGGCTACTAATTGAATTCTTTATTTAGGCGGATTTTCAAGTCGAATTTGTTTGATAAATTGGACATTTGGCCCTTTTTTGGTCGAAAATCAGTGTTTTTAAGCTCTTATGAATGTTGTATCTTTGTGTTCATACGGTAGCACAGGCTCTGTCAATACCGTTGCTTTGAATGTTCCCTCTCATTTCAATCTTAGTTCAAAAGAATCATCAGAAGGAACGTTTTCAACTTTGTGTACCTCTTGCATAAAGTGCTGTATTGTGTATATGCACATGCATGGCTATGCAAATATATGCATATATGTTGTATATTCTGTTTATTTATGTACACTCAGGTCCGATCATTCCTTTGTTTGAAACTATGTCTTTGGCTTGTTCTGCAAATTTGGTTTGCAAGTGTGTCAAGCAAACCTTGCATCTGGGGATTGTTTCCTGTTGTTTTTACTTCACAAATTACCATCTAAAAAAGGTTACGAAGTTGTTACTAAGAACCGAAAGAAAATGAATTGGAAAATAGTAAAAAAAAAAGCAGCTGGTTAACACGCTTATTTACTGGGAATGCAATGTTGTATAATCAAAGCGTAGAAACGATTTAAAGACTAAATCAAGTTTTTGAGTGTATCTGTGTGCAAGATCGTATCCAAGGGAGTGGTCTGGCCTTAGGAGGTTTGATTTCCCCCAAAATGTTCGTCTGACTCTGGAAACGCAACAAAAATGTTTCTAATGAAATTTTAATTCGTTTTATACTAACCACACTGTTGTTATTAATCTATTTAAAGCCATTTTCTCTGGTCTACTCGGAGATAATCAGCCTAGCCTGAGTAAGATAAACTACTTTACAGGTATATTTTAGTTAAATATTTAATATCCAGAGTTCTTTAGATTAGGTATTTAATATAATGCGTTATGGGCGGCCTTCTTTCCCTAATTCTCTGTTGCACTTTCTGTAATTTTGTCTCTAAAGTATTATATTTTCATAATATTTTGGCATATTTAGTTAGGATTAACCTAACTTCACTTCTTGGGTGTGGTCGGTATAATGCGTAAGTACCTTTTTTGTAGCCCCACCTCCGAACGAAAGTCCTGGATATGGCCTTACCTGTATGTTGCTCCTGTTTGCACAAGATGTTAATCTGCACAGTTCCATCCTTTCTATTTTATTTTCAGTTCATTTTATGAAAGTAAAACAGTTCAAAATAGGGATGATACCTTTTTATTGACAGTGAATAGATATAAAATTATTTAACTGGATATTTCGAACACATATACAGTGTTCATCATCAGCAGTAAAACTTTCATGTCTTTTAGTTTTGCTGCTGATGATGAACACTGTATATGTGTTCGAAATATCCAGTTAAATAATTTTATATCTATTCACTGTCAATAAAAAGGTATCATCCCTATTTTGAACTGTTTTACTTTCGTCATGGAAAGGCAGTGTGGTCTTCGAAGTTATCTACGTCGAGTATATGTTCATTTTATTAAGTCGATATAGGTCTATCAAATTACTATGATTACGCAATTGTTGTGTTTAAAGGACCATGACCAGTGATAATGAAAACTGATTGTTTTACTTAGTTAAGTAGAAATTTACACAATCATGTATATCTTCAAAGTCTTGATAAATCCGGAATTCAGTTTTTATGTAGTTTGGGCAGGATTGGGTGTCAAATAATGTTAAAAACATGGTTTAAAAATCAGCAAAAAATAAGCTAAAATGATATAACACCAAAACGATTAAAAAGGTGAAGCTTTCCTTTGAAGTTGTAAATGTTTCAGAAACCAGAATTTTATTAATGGTTTGATATTTATTTTCGCGGTCAAACGTGGCAACACATCATAAAACATCATATTTTTAGAATAACCAGACAATTTGCGTTTCCAGGTATGAACAGACCTAAGGGGCAAAAAACTTTCATTTTGATGTCTTAGTACTTTAAAAGGGCTTCAGTATTTCAGCATTTCGCACTAATTTCTGAGTGCAGTCTGCTAACAAATTTTGAAAGCGTCTCCAACTTCCCGATCGTTGCACAGCTATGGCCCATTTTAAGGGAGGGCCTCGACTCTGTACCCATGGATACCGTAGCTCCTTTGCCCATTTTCTTAAGCCTACCCTCTGTCTTGATTGTGTACAGTAACTATGATTGTCCGTAATGTATTTATTCAATAGAAACTACAGAAAAATATGTATAGTAGTTAAAAAGGATTAAATTCCTTAAGATGAATATATATCGTTCCGATTTCATCAAAAATCGTTTCCCTGGTTAGTTTCTAATCAAAATGCCCCATTTCCTTCCCGCTTACTTTCTCTAATCGCCAAAGGCCCTGTCCTGTTCTTTTTTTTCTACTAAACTTAATGTGTTTTAAAATAATAAGAAAGTATCCCCTTTTCTCATAACTTTCCTTTCCTCAGTATAGATCCGCACCCCCTCCCCTTCCGTGAAACTGTGGCCTCAAAACACATTCAATGCTTTTTTAGATCTCCCCCTTCCCCGCCTAGAGAAAATATTTAGTCCCCTCTTTCTCTCTTAAAATATATGTACCAAAATGGTTAATCTTCATAATTACGAATTTAATATATTAAATCATTTCTTGTAGCCAAGCATTACGTTTCTTTTTACCCGCAGTTGTAATATACTCACCAGCCGAGGAGATACCTTATTCTAAAGTCGTGTTGGTAGCTCTGTAATTTCTCAAAATTGCTTAGGTTAAGATACGCAATTTGTGCTTTCACTTGTGAATAATTTGTTAGGGTAATAGTTAATATTCTTATTAGAAGTATCAAATTTCACATTTGTTCGTGACTTTAAAAAAATTATATGATCTTGCTTATTTAGAAGGTATATTTATTTCGTTCATTATGATGATTTCTATACAATAATTGTTTTAAAGGATAATTAAGAACAAACAATCGATCAGTGGATAAACATGAACTATAGTCGATAAAATCTCGAGTGGCGTATTTTCAAAAAGAAAATAACAATAGAAATGAATAAAAAGGAAGAAATCGACTGAATCATAAATTCAGCCGTGATTAGTAAATTGGGGAGCCAGGTTCTATCTATTGGATTATATCAACTCAAGTTAGAGAAGAAAATCTACCCAAATTAGCCCATTAGGGCTGATTATACCGTTTTATACCTAAATAATTCGTACCTCTTTTTTGTAGATCAGTGAAATTCAATTTGACCACTGTCGCTGTGTTGTCGGATGAGGTGCACTTATGGCTATTGTCCCCTTTTTGGGGGAGGGGGACGGATTGAATTCTTCATTTTGGTGGAAGATCGTTGGGAACCAGCCCAACTTAGCAGCAATGTGTGCATAAACTATCTGATCCTTGGGAATACGCTTCACCAAAGGGAAGGTTCCATATTCTGCGAACCTCCTCAATTACTGACAAAGACTTTTTTTCCTGTCTTATATTTTCCAACAAGATTTGGTTTTTCAATATTTCCGACATTGCAAACTTACTGAGGAATGCTCTTTTTGACAACTTTTGATCAATCTTTCCCCTAGTCCTGCCTCCCATTTACAAGAAACAAAATAGCCTGTAGCCCCTTGGTGTTATAATGGGTTAAAGGTTATTATTCGGCGAAAAAAAACTGTTCTCTTTCTTTAGTAGCCTGAATAGATGATCACTTTAACGAGGCATTGACCTTCCCTAGTCGTCCAATCACCTAGGACGAATAGTAGGCTACAGCTAAACACGATGAATCAAAAAGAAAGATCCATTGACATGAAAAATCGCAGTTAGTAAATCTAAACCATCGTAAATTCAAAAGTAAAACATCTTAAATCTAATAGCTTATTAAAAAGGGATCACCATCAATCAGGGCTCATTAGCAAAATATGTTCTTAGTCCCCTTCATTTTTGTCAGTGACGTATTTTGCCTGCCTTTATGTTCCAACAAGATCTTTTATTTGTTTAAGATTTCTGGTATTTCAGATTAGCGGAAGGTTTCTCTTTTTTATACTCCCCCCCCCCCTCTTTTGTTGTATCTCATTTGCAAGAAACGAGAGTCCTTAACTCATTGGTTGTAATCTACTCAATTATTGGCAGCGACATCTTTTCCTGTCTTATATTTTCCAACAATATTTTTTTCGTTCAAGATTTCCGGCGTTTCAGACACTTTTCTAACGGAAGGAGGCTGTTTTCAACAACTTTTACTCGAATATCAATTGTTAGCCACTCTTGACAGCTGCTTAAACAGCTGGAAAAAAACCATATCGCTATCTTAAGCAGGAAAACTTTTAATGGATTTTAAAGGCTAAGCCAATATTGGAGTTTTTTTATTAATGTTTCTTGAAAAATAATGTTTGTAAATAGAATCGAATGCTTGAATCGAATGCTAAGGATTAAGTTTCTTTTTCCTTTTATTAAAAATGAGAGATCAAGACTACGTTTAAGATATCAACTTCCTGAGATTGCCAATAAATATAAACTATTTGATTTAATAAGTGAGTCACCACCACTCTATACATGTAAAAGGAAATAGAAAGAGATGGTTCTATCTGCACATAGTAGTGGGGACTGAATGTAAAATGATTTATTTATAAATTAGTTTTTAAGTCCCATCCGTGTCTCCATGAGTCGATTATTTCCGCTTCTTCTCTCTCTCTCTCTTTCTCTATGTTTTCCGTGTGAGTTATTGAGGTGTAATTCCTTCTTCTTTTTTCTCTCTCTGTTGTTAAAGGAGACAAAACGAGTTGCCTCCCTGTCTCCTTAATATAAAATTTATGTATATCGTTTCTTGTTTAATTACATAAAAAAAACTAGTTTTTTCAACTGAAAGTAAGGAGCAACATTAAAACTTAAAACGAACAGAAATTACTTCGTATATGAAAGAGGCTGCTTCCTCATCAACGCCCCGCTCTTTACGCTAAAGTTTTTTACTGTTTTAAAAAGAAGAATTGAGAGAAAGAGTCAAACCTTAGCGTAAAGAGCGGGGCGTTGATGAGGAAGCAGCCTCTTTCAGATACGAAGTAATTTCTGTTCGTTTTAAGTTTTAATGTCGCTCCTTACTTTCAGTTAAAAAAACTAGTTTTTTTATGTAATTTCTGATCGTTTTTGAATTAATGCATGTTTGATTTTGGCTCTCCACACATAAATTATTAAAATGAAATTTGCATATTAATTCCTTTTTTGGCTAAATGGCTTTCTCTTAGTTTTGATCATGATTTTGAGAAATAAGGGATGGGGAAGGAGGCCTAGTTGCCATGCAATTTTTCGGTTACATAAAAAGGCAACCATAAATTTTAATTTTTAACGAATTTTTTTATTAGTAAAAAATATACGTAACTTAAGAAGTAACTTACGTAACAAACTTTTATATTCTTTAATTTGTATTATGTAAGTTTTCGTAAGTTTGTAAATCGCAAGTTTTCTCCCAATTCTTTAAGAATTACCCCTGACTCAGAAAGGCCGTAGAATAAATAGTTGAAATTACTAAAAATACTATAGCATAAAGAGCGAGGTATTTATCTCCTCCTAAATACCTCGCTCTTTATGCTAAAGTATTTTTAGAACCCCTCATATGCGTAATAATCTCTGTTCGTTTTAAGTTTCAATGCTACTTCTTCCTTTCATTTGAAAAAACGTTTTCATGTTTATTTTTCATTGTTTTCTTATAGTAATGCTAGAGAATCCTGCGCCCTTTTCATTGAATTTTTCTTCCCCCATGACAGATTCCTCCAAGGAAAGATCCTCCAATATAGCCCCCTCTCCTCAGCCCCACCCCCGAACAAAATAAAATCCCCCTGAAAACGTCTGTACACTTCCCAATAACCATTACTATATGTAAACACTGGTCAAAGTTTGTAACTTGCAGCCCCTCCCCCAGGGATTGTGGGGGAGTAAGTCATCCCCAAAGACATAGTTGTTATGGTTTTCGACTATGCTGAACAAAATGGCTATCTCAAAATTTTGATCCGTTGACTTTGGGGAAAAAATGAGCATGGGAGGGGGCCTAGATGCCCTCCAATTTTTTTGGTCACTTAAAAAGGGCACTAGAACTTTTCATTTCCGTTAGAATGAGCCCTCATGCGACATTCTAGGACTACTTGGTCGATACGATGACCCCTGGGAAAAAAAAACAACAAAAAAACAAACACGCACCCGTGATTTTTCTTCTGGCAAAAAATACAAAATTCCACATTTTTGTAGATAGGAGCTTGAAACTTCTACAGTAGGGTTCTCTGATACGCTGAACCTGATGGTGTCATTTTCGTTAACATCCTGTGACTTTTAGGGGGTGTTTCCCCCTATTTTCCTAAATAAGGCAAATTTTCTCAGGCTCGTAACTTTTGATGGGTATGACTAAACTTGATGAAACTCATATATTTAAAATCAGCATTAAAATGCAATTCTTTTGATGTATCTATTGATATCAAAATTCAATTTTTTAGAGTTTTGGTTACTATTGAGCCGGGTCGCTCCTTACTACAGTTCGTTACCACGAACTGTTTGATAAAGTCAAGTCTAATTCTAAGCGTTATTTCAATCACTTCATAATGTCAGCAGACATTATTACATCCACAAGGACTTTTAAGGTCCTTGTTTTAAGGTCCTCATTACCACAGACAATTTTAAGAATAGAAGGTTTTATTGCATTTGTTTCATTTTTTTCTCCTCTGTTTCTTCCAAACCTTAGAGCCGTACGAAGGAATCTATGTTGAAGTGTTTTGGCTGTGAATTTATTGGCTGAATAAACTGATTAATTTAATTGATTGAAGATTGATTGAAAAATGCCAGATACATGCATTTAAACACAAAAACGTTATATTTTGAAAGATTGGAAAAATTGTCGTGTGAATGGGGAGATAAAGACCAAAGTATTCAATATTTGTGTTATTAAATTGCATTTTCCGTTGTATTTTCAATATTAGTACTACTTGGGTACTCAAACAAGAGAAACATCACCTGAAAATAAATGAGAGTAAGAAACTGGAAGGCGTGCCTAAGAGGGTTACCAATTAGGGATATAATCAGGGGGGGAGATTTTGAAAAAATCGTTCGCTTTACGTATTTCTGTAGAAAAAAACTGTATCTTTCCCTAGATTTTTTAACATACTTTTTTAACATTACTTTTTTGTATAATCATTTTCAAAAAATAGAATAAATACTTGCCTCTACCCTAAATTTTTCGTGAATTGTCACCCCTGACGCCTAATTGAAACTGTTGGTAACACTTTGATTGTTTCAAATGAAAAGAAAAAGAAGTAAGTGTTAACAAGGCTTAGAGGACGGATATTCTTCTTCTTCTACAAAATTGGAATGACTTGAAAGGACTGGGATACACTATAGCGTAGAAATACCATTTGTAGTTTCTCTAAAGGGTGAGAGGCAAGGATCCTCCAAACGGCCCAGACAGCACAGAACTGTGCTAGTTATTCCTATTCCAATTACTAAGGAAGCAGTTTTTAACCATAATAGGTTACAGGCATTAGCCCTCTCAGTGGGGCAAGAGTCATGTGATACCCCTATTTAGAAAAAGAAAATGTTTGGTACTTGTGTATTATTCGGTACACACTCGAGAATATGGATCCACAGATTAGACAATAACCGGTTTTTACCTGTAAGTATCTGTATAAAATTAGCTTAGGCTCAGTTGAAATCTACGTTGTAGGTATATTTTATTAAGTATTTAATATATAGAGATGGTATTTTGATTGGGTTAGGCGATATTTGATATTTAATATAATGCGTTCTGTACGGTCCCCTCCACACCACCATAATTCTTTGTTGTACTTTTCATAATTTGACCATTTTTTATCTTATGAAGCAAAGATGTTTTTGAAGAACTCATATCTTCTGTTCAGGCTCATCAGCCATGCAGATTCTAATCACCATTTGCCAAGATCAGCGACACGCAGTATATTTATATTTTTTTTTATGAACCCATAATTATGTTTCTTTCGAGTTTACTTATTGTTTAAAAATAAATGAAAGAGAGTCCTGGTTTCAAGGGTGAAAAATATGCACAGTTCGTATGTTTCATATTTTCTTTTGAGCCTAGTTTTATCATTCTTAAAAAGATTCCTATTCTAAACGTTTTGTGTTTCAGGAGTGTTTACTGAAGTATTTTGTTACTAGAGTATTGTATTTCTATCATATTTCGGTATATTTTATTAGGATTAACCAGAGGCGCCATTTGGACCAAATCTTGGGGTGGGCATAAACTCCATCTTGGGCCCCCCCCGACTCACTTCGTGTCGCGTAATCATCTAGGAAATGGGCATTTGACAGAAATCGAGAATTTTATTATGTATCTTACCTACTTTAAAAGTTTACAATAATTAGTAACAAATAGCATAATTACCCCAAGGGTCGTCAAGTAATTATGCTCTTTGGTTAATAAGCGTGCAGTAATTTCAAATCAATTGGACAGAATGGATTATGTCGGACATAATGGATTATTATGGCCGGCAAAGGGCCCTTTGTGGTGGAAGCTTAGGCCCCCTGGAAAATCTGGGGTGGGCATTTGCCCCTCCCTGACCCCCCCCCCCCAATGGCGCCTCTGGGACTACCCAAACTTCATTTCTTTAGAGTATACCAAATAATGCAGAAGTACCAAGTGATTGTCAACTGTAAATAGGTCTTCCCTTCATATAAGCGGCAAGGACGACCTCCTTACTAGGAATTGTTTGGCAGCCTTCTCATAAAAGCATTCTTTCAAAAAAATCGCCAAAATTCATTGTGGTTGGGCTTAAAAAAGACATTTGGTGGAGCACTTAAACCCTTTATCCTCTTGAGAAAATCCTTTGTTCCTCTAAAATTTTTATCTTTGTCATTTTGACAGACTACGATAAGCAGTAGCCGCTTTCTAAAAATGGGGAATGCATGCAACCCTGTTTGATTGGAACCACATATTCTAATTCAACCACATTAACCAGATGTAACCTTTCTCAGACCACGGTTAGTTAATCATGTGAGCTTTCAGGAAATACGGTACCTACCCGAGGCTAAATGTGAGAATAAACAAATCTGGATACTGAAAATACGGGTAGAAGTAGCGGAAGCAACGACTCAAGTGGTTTCACTCGATGGTAGACTTTTTTCAATAGATTTCTTTTGTTAAAAACCTTCATGGTTCGTTTCTGGAAACCTACCTCGGGTATAAAGTCTTTTGTTGTATCAAGTCCTTTGAAAATGAGGAATGCTCATAGGATTGAAAAAAAAATCAGGATTGTTTGTGGCATCCTAAGCAGTAGCAACAACAATTGGTACTTATGTATTATTCAGAACACTCAATAAGTGAAGTTAGGTTCTTTCGTGAAACAAACTACGATGTCAGGTTAGGTTATAAAGTCATGGTGCGTCCATTGACGCACTGTTTTGTTGTGGGCAACAACCCCTTATCCTGGAAAAATATAACTGCCTCTTTTTCAGTCTTTGGCAAATCCCAAATCTTCATTTCAGAATCCATGTTCAGACACTATCTTCTATCACTATGTGTAGCAAACTAAATTGAGTTTTGTCTTTGTAGCTATGAAACCGGATTTTCTTGGCAAAATTCTTGAGTGTCTTCTGAATCAACTGAATAATGAACAAGTACCAAATATTTAATTAAAATGTAGCTGCATCATAGTTTGTTTCACGAAAGAACCTAACCCCACTTATTGAGTGTGTTCTGAATAATACACAAGTACCCAATAATTTTATGTTTCACATGAGTTTCATTTCTGTTATGAACCCTACTAATAACTGAATAATTAACAAGTACCAAATATTTAATTAAAATGTACCTGCATCGTAGTTTGTTTCACGAAAGAACCTAACTCCACTTGTTGAGTGTGTTCTGAATAATACACAAGTACCCAACAATTTTATGTTTCACATGAGTTTCATTTCTGTTATGAACCCTGCTAATATTGAGGTGGCGCCATTAACTCTTTCGAGCCCCAATCATACTGATAAGCTTAATAGCTAAGTTTGCAGGCCAGAATCAGGCACGTAGATACGGGAGGGAATTTCAAACTCCTGCAGCCCCACAAAAAAAATGCTACGACATGTGTAATATTTTATTTTAATTTTTATGCATACAGCAATGGAAAAGTCCTTTCCCATGAAATTACGTCCTGTAGAGTTTGTCAGAAAAAAAAAATCATAAAGCCTAATGAGGCTGTCAGTTGTCATATCAGATAGTCCTCCAGTGAGGATGACCCCAAGAAAGCTGTCCTAAGAGCTCATATGATCCGCCAGTAAATTTCCCAATCGGAGCTGGCTGCTACCGGGGGCTTTATTTTTACCAAAATTCAAATGGTGATATTCTCATTTTCTTGTATTATATATTTAAATGTCCTCTTGCTCTCCAGAGGGAGGGGGTATTGTACCCTGGCCCCTCTAGTGGTGCCCATGTCAAAACTCTCTTGAAGAAGGATTGCATTCGTTTCAAGCTCCTTAATGGGGATTCAGCACCATAGAAGAATCGGCTACCATATAGAGGTTTCAGTATGCCAATTCACAAAAATTTAAGAGGGAATGGATTTTATTTTTCATTCTTCTTTTGATGAAGATATGAATTCGGTATTTTCCTATATTCAAAGAGGGTTATTTTTATTTTTGTTAATGACGATACAAAAAAAAATTATTTTCCACAATCTAGGGGGGACAGTTGCTCCCCCTGCTCCTACAATTTTCACCTCTGTGAAAAATTCCATGCCCGAAATTCCATCAGATTCTAATAATCTTGAAAAAATATATTTGTTTGTCTTTCAAACAGTTCGTGATAACAAACAGTAAATATGGGGCGACTCGGCCCAATAGTAATCGAAACTCTAAAATAAGGACTTTGATGCCAATCAATACGAATTGGCTTTTCATGCTGATTCCAAATATATAAAAATTCATTAAGTTCAGTGTAGCCCACTAAAAACTACGAGCCTGAGAGAATTTGTCTGATTTTCAAGAAATTAGAAGCCCCCCCCCCAAAAAAAAAAGAAAATTGAGCGATCATATTGAAAATCACAATTCAATGAATGCTTCAAACTTCCATTTACAAAAATGTGGAATTTTATATTCTTTCCAGAAGACATGGTTCTAGATTCTAGATCATCGAGAGGGGGGTCATTCAAATAGAAATGAAAAGTTCCGATGTTCCAAAAAGTAACCAAAGAGATAGCATGGCAGTTAGTCCACTCCCATGCCTCTTTTCCCCAGAGACATCTGATCAAAATTTGGCGTAACCATTTGGTCCAGCACAGTTAAAAGGCCCAATAACTATGCCTCTGGGCATGAACATGCTCCCACAGCCCCTAGGGGAGGGGCTATAAGCTATGGAATTTGCCCGTTGTTTGCATTTAGTGTTTGTTGTTGGGAAACATATGGATTTCTTTTGGGGGGTGGGAATTTCCAAACGGAGGAAACTTTTTAGGGTAATTTTCTACAGGGAAAGGGGGATTTATCGGCAAGATTTGAAAAACAATGAGAAATTATATTTAAAAAAGCTATTTTAACCGAAAGCAAGGAGCAGCATTATAAGAAACAAATATTATTTGGTATGTTGTGGGGACTTCGACTTCCTCTTCCCTCGGTTTTTAAGCTAAAGTTTGACTTTTTGTCACAGTTCTTTATGAAAGACTGCTCAAACATTAGAGCCATTGAATTTGATTACAAATGTTTTTAAAGAACTTTAAGACTTTAGCGTAACGAGTAAAGGCTGAGGACGGGGCAGCCCCCTTCATATACGGAATAAGCTCTGTTCGTTTTACGTTTAAAGCCTGTCCTTTGCTTTCAGTTGAAAAAATATTTTTTTTTAAATTTGCTTACAGGCATGTATAGAGCAATTTTTATGACCCTAACTTGGGGGGGGGGGGGGTAAATTCATGGAAAATATATAAAACTAAAGAAGGACTCTGTGTAAGTACCGAACCTACAATTCCATTAGGGTTTAACACTTTAAAAAATATATTTGTTTGTTTTTTTGCATACAGACCATCAACGAATAATTTATACAAGCCTATTTTTTGTGGAAGGGGGAGGCAAATTCAGAAAATATAAAATACTTATGATATCATGAAAAACATGGTGCTAGGCTTATATCACCCGGAAAATACCCTCCCCCCTATCGGAAAAAATTCCCCGGAAAAAATTCCTCCTCCCCCCCGTAGAAAATTCTCTCCACCGGAAAATCCTCTTGGATAATTACTCCCTCGTAAAGTTACCCCGTCCTGAGAGTTCCTTGTGTTGAAAATTCGCCTCGCATGTAAAATGAAGCTGCCACAGAGAAAGTATGACATAAAGAATAATGAAGAAAATAAGAAATCTTGGAATATTCTACCTATATTCCAAAATAGACAGAATATGTGGTGTAAAACAGGGATCGGCAGCCTATGACCTACTGGTCACTGCGGGGTGATCTGCAGAAGCTTTTTTAGATTTTGCAATAATAATTGAAGTATAAAAGCGCATGGTAATTATTTTCGTATTAATTCTTTTTTATTATTCACTAAAAGACTGTTTTAAAGTGACAATATCACTGACCAAAACCTCTCTTTGATATTCATATTGTGGCTGATTGTGACCCGACACCAAAAAAGGTTGCCAACCCTTTGTGTTCTATAATGTTTCTCTTCAAATTTTTAAACTATTTTAAATTTTTTCATGTTTTTGAGGGGTTGAGAGGAGGGACCAATCTTTTGATTTTTTTTTTACATTAGCCGCCTTGGCCTAAGGACTTACGGCTCTAAGTTTTAAATTCATCTGGGAAAAAAGTTTTGCAGAATCATGAGCGAAAAAAAGAATATAGAAGTAATTGCTATATCATATACATCGTTTGTGGTGTAGGATATTCTGCACCTATTATTCTGCCTATGTTTGGGATATAAGTAGATTATTCCTAAATTCGATTTTTTCTCCAGACCCCAGAAAATTTAGGAAACTGTATTAGAGATAGGAAGATCAATTTAAAAGGGAAGTGATTGCGCCAGAACTTCTTCCTAAGTATGTATCTGTTCCTCATGCTTCGTTTTTCCTTTTTTCCCTGGTCTGTCTGGGTGGTTACGACTGCGAAAGAAAATTTGGCGACGAGAACCAGCATGTAAGCACACCCCTTCTATGATATCACATATCTGCCATAAAAGGGTGATATCAAGAGTCAAAAGTTGAAAGATCGCAGTTTCGGCATAAGGGTTGTACTACCAGAAGGTGTAATTTTAGATGAAGATTGGAGAAGTTTGTTGGGGTTTTAGAAACTTGAGAAAAACAGATGTATGCTTATTCTTAATGAGTTGAGCTTAATGATGTTGGACCAGCATTATGCTTATATATATATATATATATATATATATATATATATATATATATATATATATATATATATATATATATATATATGTTACTGTGCATGTCCGAAATCTGGTTATTGTCGACATTCGTCGGTCCGAAATTCCTTTTCCTCGGCTTGGATTCAAATAGCTTTGCAAATCAGCTTTTTCAGTCTTATGCAACCTTTGATGGTAAAAGGTAAAGTTAGATTAAATAGGTTATAATTCCCAGAAATGGGTTAAAAACCTAACCAAACCTTTCACCATCAAAGCTTGCCTAAAACCCAAAATCTTGACTGGCAATGCTGACCAATTTTCAATGAGAAAAAAAAGGTATTTCGGACATTCACCGGTGAATATCGACATTCACCAATTTCAGACATTCACGGTAACACATATATGTTACTGTGAATGTCCAAAATCTGGTTAATGTCGCCATCCATCGGTGAATGTCCTAAATTCCTTTTTCTCTGCTTGGATTCAATTAGCTTTGCGAATCGGCTTTGATGGTAAGCTTTGCAAGCTTTGATGGTAAAAGTTAGGTTAGGGTAAATTAGGTAATAAATCTCAGAAATGGGTCAAACCCTAATCTAACCAAACCTAACCTGTAACCAATCTTGCAAAAAACTGAAAAAGTTGACTGGCAACGCTGACTAAATCCAAGGAGAAAAAAGTATTTTGGACCTTCACCGGTTAATGTCGGTATTCACCAATTTCTGACATTCACGGTAACATATATACCACTTAGACATGTATAAAGCTAGACAGGTCAACGGAAAGGTTTATCTGCCTGAAGAAAGATGTGACGGACCTGACGTGCCACGAGCTGTGTTATTGAGACCTGAACAAATCTTTGTGAACCAGACGAAATCCGTTCTTGGAAAATTTCCAAAGTCCTATTGTTCTATATTTAAGTAGATTACACAACGAAATTATTCTTTAATCGGTTGATTCTTGAAACCACATAAGGGACTGTATGCCGACAAAATCTAACACTTGAATCGCCAACTTATGGATCAACACCCGCCACATGGTAACATATGTGCAACTTTGTTTCGAGGGAAGGGACAACTTTATCAAAAAGAGTCTAAAAAAGGAAATTTCAATTTGTCTTTTTTTGGGGGACGGGGGGGGGGGTGAGGGGATGTGTCTCTCTAGATTTTGAAAATCACCTTTTTGGTATTTTTATTGAAAAAATAGACCCCCCCCCCGATTAGTTTTTGAGAAATGATAGTTTCGTAAATAGAAAAAAAGGTTTAGGCCCCCTCACTTTTTTTTAAATCGGTGACCCTGGAGGATTTTGCGAGTAATAGCGGGAAAACATAAAAATATAGGTGTATTCGATGGGGAGGAATTGAGCGCCTTTTTCACGTGTCAGTTGTTTTATATTCCATGCTGTAGCGTAAATTCACCGAAATTGGTGGGGAGACAAGTGTATCTTTGTTAATCTAGTCATTCTTTCAAAGGAGAAAAAAAATACATTTTTAGTAAAAATCTCAAAAATTATTAGGGGTTTATGCCCTTTCTAACCGATTGACGCCTCTAATTTCATGCTTTATGACCTGTCTCCCTATGCTCCGAAGCCTCTGGTGTACACAAAAGAACCTCGCTCCCAATTCTTTAGACACAACCTCCATTATATTTTTTCTCTGCCTTTCCAGCTAAAACATCAAAATATAATCCTCGAAATAGTTTTTTTGCATACTCGCACAAAAACGCTGAAGCTGATCATCTCTGTTGTAGTTTTTGCTTACATCAGTGTTTTTTAGCCATGTCATCAAAATACGTAGATCTCCCTCAGGCAAAAACGGTAGAATAATTTTCGAAACCAACTACCGATCAAATTTGATATCTTGCGGTGTAAACAGGAAGAATATCGAGTCATTATGAGTGCCAGTTAACCTGGAAGTCTGCTGTATCTGATTTTATGCATGGACTGCAAGAAGGCGAGCACAAAGACTTGACAGCTCCCGGCAGGAATGCATGCAAGGATTATTTGATACTATTCATCCCCCCCCCCAAAAAAAAAGATCATCCAACTTATTGCGTTTTTGTATGATTGGTAGGCAGGGCCGTATCCTGTATTTTTTTGGGTGGGGGAGGGTATAAGACGATTTATTCCGGGGGCTACAAAAAACTTAAAGAAACACATCAAAAATGTGTTTATATTCAGTTTGTTTTGTTACGTTTTTACGAGTCGGACAAACAATAGGGGGGGGTTCAAACCCCTACCCCCTCACTGGATACAGCCTTGTTTGCAGAATATTTTTCTTCAAGCATTATCTTCCGACTCTCATTGGAACCCGACAGGACACGCTTGAAGAAGCAGTGCATATCCTAGTGTACTTAAATCGGTATAAAGTCAATGCAACGACATGCACATTTGTTTTAAATACTTCTGGTTAATAATTCCCCATTTCCATATAGATCCGGGGAGGTCTCTATCAGAAAGTCAAAAAATCTGTTACCCTAGAAGCACTTTCCGAGATCTTAGTGTTTTTATTTTGGTTTTTATCAATTCTGTGACAAATTAGGACAAATGCATTGTGACAAATTATCTAATACTACTACCACCCTAGTAGAAGATTTGGTAGAAATGTAGTAAATATATAAAACAAGATTCATGAATTTACTTACCGTCGCTTATAATATTTAAATTAACCTTGTAAAATAAATACAAGTAGAGTTTGATAAGACTGGCAAATTTACAAAAAAATATTTTGCAAATTTAATATAGTTTGGTAAATATTAGTAAATTTTTCACAAAACTATATGTAAAATTTAGCATGGATTGTAAGTAAAATTTGTGAACTTACTCCAAGTTATTATTTTTTTAAAAAGTCAATAAGATTTTGTAAAGTATTTGTATCATTTCCAAAATCAAAAATTTAATGTTTTTGTGAAACTTTTGTATCTGAACTACTTAATAAATTAAAATTTAGTTATTTTATTATGAAGATACGATCGATAAATCCACTTTAACCACCTGTTCGTAAAAATACTTCATACTTTTTAAGGCTAGGCACATCAATTTGTTCAGGATGAAAATTATCAAAGTTACCGTGGAGTCACCACCCATAAAACTTGAGCCTCCCCTCTGAGGAGGCTGAGTCCCTCCGCTCACAAAAATGGCTTAAAAGATCTCTACAAGTGCAAAAGAATGTTGTAATACCATAATGATCGATCCAGGGTTACAAAAAAGGGGGTTGAGGGTGACTTCAAAAGTTCTAAGGTGTCGGCACGTACTGCATTGGAAATTTGGGCGTCTTTGGTGTCTTAATTTAGCTTTTTTGTCCGCATTTTTCGGCACACTAGACGATTTTGTCGGTACATTCTTTATTTCCGCGCCCTCAGACACAAAACCCTAGCTTCGCCCCTGGATGAGTCACAGCTCTTTCTTTAAAATATTAGAAACTCCCCTTACTTTCTGTTTTTAGTCAGTTTAGCTTGTTAGGTGCCCCTCATAATGCATATGTCAAATATCACAAATACAAATTATCAGATATATAACAAATACAATGCATATATCACCAAAAGAGATTCATTTAATTAAGATTTGGTATGACCTTATTTGGGTTGGAAAGAATCGTGATCTTCTTTGACCGCCGAAGAATTCAGTGTTATGTCATAGTTCAATCTGGGAATTCTATTGAAAACAATGGATTCTTTGAATAAAGAATTTTCGTGTGTAGTGACGTCACTACTGCAGCTGAGATCGCTTGCTAAGTATAAGGGTGCTTATGTGCTATAGCGACCCCACCCGAGAAGTGAAGTCAGGTTAGTCCTAATGAAATATACCAAAATATGATGAAAATATAATACTTTATCTAAAAAAAATTATGGAAACTACGACAAAGAATTATTGAAAACAGGCCGCGAAGAATGTATTATATTAAATACCTAACCAGCTCTATATGTTAAATATCTATTCAAAATATATCTACCACGTAGTTTTCCCACTGGGCCTAAGCTAATTGTCTCCGAATACAGACAGCTAAACCGTTTTTTTTTAGATCTAACACATCTACTCAGATTAAGAACTTGAGTCGCTATAATACATAAGTACCGGTATAATAATGGAACAACTGATAGGCCTATCTAAAATATTATCATTTACATCCACAAGCTTACCAGGGGGCCAAGTTGCTGTTGCTGGGTCTTTTTCGGAGGGATTAAGGTGTCTGAATGCAATGCCTCTTGCGAGTATTCCTTTAGATCTTTGTATACACAGAAATAAGAAAGTATGAAAAATTATATGTTGGTAGCTGATTGTAAGAAGTATTGCTCATAAACTATCAGTTTTGGTTGGGTTTCAGTTTTGCGTCTTAGCAACGATGTGAAGTAGAGACGGTTGAAAGACAAAAGTATTATTTGAAACAAATTTGATATGGAACAAGTCAAGGACTCAAGGAGTGAAAGGACTGCACGGTACTCCATATACCCGTATGCTGGAAATCAAAACAAAAGAAAAAGAAGCAATGCATTAAATTTCCATCTTTCAGTGAAAGAGTTGTATTGCCAAGCCGTAAAAAGCGAGAAAATTTTTATTTCATGTTTCTTATTCGCACGTATTCAGTACCTGGTACAACCGAA
Source organism: Artemia franciscana (assembly GCF_032884065.1). NCBI lineage: Eukaryota > Metazoa > Arthropoda > Branchiopoda > Anostraca > Artemiidae > Artemia > Artemia franciscana. The sequence goes on along the minus strand of NC_088874.1, from coordinate 33,058,214 downwards.
TAGGCACATATTTCTTACTTGTGCATTGTTCGGTACAATTTGTGAAATGAAATTTGGTTAATCTTAATGAAATGTACCCAAATATGATGGAAATACAATACTTTCGTAACAAAATTATGAAAACAACAACAAAGAATTATGGTGGGGGCCGCACAGAACGAATTAAATTAAATACCAAACCTAACCTAGCCATGCCCAATCAAAATACTATCACTATATCTTGGTTGCAGCGGTAACTGCAACCTAGTAAAGATCGAACCACAGCCCATAGTAACCAAAAGTTAAAAAACGCGTTTTGAAAAATAAAAACTGCCCATTAAAAAAGGATCGCCATCTTACACTGACTCAGGAATTGTAGCTATTATTTCGGTTCGTCTTAAAAGTAAAAGTTTATTGCGAAAAAAAAATATGGTGATTTCGAACAGTCTGAAACCCCTCTGAATGGAATCAGGTCAAAATGAAAAGTTTACCATTGGAATCACCATGGTCGAAAACCTTTGACAGGGAAATGTCAGTCCCCCTCCTTGAACAACAAGGAAAATCACTTTTTTGCATCGGTATCACTGATCTGTCTCCCGTTTTTTGTTTTTTCTTCTTTTTTTTCAGCAGGCCTAGCGGGCTACCAGAACTAAATAGAGAGACGCTTAATGGCTCACTCAAGAGCTATGTCTCATATCTACGTGCTTTTTATAATTCCGCCATCTGCAAGTGCCATATGACACTAAAATGGCACTTTGGCCATTTCTAAAAGGGTGGGGCTAGCGGGCTACCAAAACATCGTAGACAGATTTGTTATAGCTCATGTAAAGGATATTGCTCATATCTACGTTTTATCTATAAAATCCACCACCTGGAAGTGCAAAATGGCACTAAAAATAGCACTATTGGTGCCATATCTCAAGGTACGGGTACCATTGTAATAGTTTTGGTCCAAAACCCTTAACTGGAGATTTAAAAGAATCCCTCCAGCACACTCCCCCTTCCAGACCCCTTAGTAAGTCTCATTAGTCCGTGAACTCTTTAAAACGGTCAGCCGACGTTGGGGTTCGCAAAATGATTTTTAAAATATCGAATGTTCTTAAGAGGAAAGAATACATAGAAGAACAAATAATTAAATCTCAAAATACCAAACGACTATTCCTTGACGCACCCCTTCCCTTCCTCCTGTCACAAAAGTTGAGCTTGGCCAAATATAGTTTACTGATTTCACTCTTTATAATAAAAGCTTTTATTAGCTCAATATTTTATATAGCCAACTACAAATGTATTTGCTACAATGTAGTTTGCCAACTACATTGTCTTATATAAAAGGGCTGCTAGTTCCACAACTTGGTCCTACAAAAACAAATAGATTGAATTCGGTCATCAGCCGCCGTAGATCAATTTGAATCAGAATGGCAATGCCGTTCAGTTCGCTAATCAGGCATTTTGATTTCAATCATGGTTTTCTGCCTTTTATTATTTTTCAGCTAATTCACTATTTTTTTTTGAATTGTGAAATGTTCTGTACACTATTTTTGGAACAAATTACGCCCCGAACCACAACCCCTTGTCACTTAGGGGTTGGAGAAGCGTAGGCATATGGTCTGGAACCACTCAAAGTTGTATCTTCAAAGAAAGATTACTTGTTGTTACATTTATTTATTCATATTATTTCCTTTTTTACTGTTTAATGAGCATAATATAACTATTTGTAATGTATATAGATAAATCATAGCACTAGAATCCTATTAGCATTTTTTTTTTCTGGTTGTCAGATTACTTTCCAACTTTTTCTTGTTTATTGCTATTCCAAACCTGTATGCCTAATATTTTTTGGTGTTTATCAGGGGGATGGGGAAGTGTCTAATGAAATAAATTAGACATACCAAAATTTTGCTTAGGTTTTGAAAACCTTAAAAGTCTTCTTTAGAAAAATAGTTATTCTTTCCTAACTGTCGAGGTTACCAACCTTCAAAAATCGTGTACAACATTTTATGTAACATGGATTTCTCGGCATTATTTGAAAAACGATCAGAAATCAAATAAATTTTTTACAACTGAGATTAAGGAGCGACATTAAAACTTAAAACGAACACAAATTACTCCGTATATGAGGGTGCTGCCCTCTCGAAAATCATTAAAAAGATAATTGCAGTACTGCTTCTTCATTAAAGTCATTAAAAAAAAAGTTTTTCCCTGGGGAGTAAAGAGCGAAGTTGAAACTTAAAACGGAATAAAATTATTACCTCACAGCCTATCTACTATACATCAATAAAACTAATACAAATAAACCAAGTAATTATGTTTCCCACTGCTTTTAGGATTATAGAAAACTGACGCTTTACTGAAAACACAAAAGTCAAGTATAAAACAAAAATATTGATTTGGGAGTCAAAAGAGAGTGTGTGGCCTGACAAAAATAAATGAATTTATAAAGATTTTCATAGTCTCACCCCAGTTGTGACATCAGTAACTTTCAGGATACAATTAAAATTTTCTGAAAAACATAAGCGTAAAATTAAATATTTTGTAATAGCCACGAAGTAATGGAACAGCATACATAAATATTGGATTGATTTATCAGGCAGTAGTTTGGTCTTGTCAGCTATAATACCAATAGTAAGTAAGTAAGTAAGTAAGACCCTTAAGGTCCAAACCGGCGAGGCTGATCTCCGTTTCATGGCCCTTCAGCCAGGAAGTGCAATGGGGGGTTGGAAATACTAATTCCAATAGTGAGTAATATACAGTCTTAAATTGTAAGTAATATGCTTTAGATTTTTCTTGAAATGAAGATCAAATAAGACATAATATGAAGTCTGGAAATCTGAGTATTTCTCTGTATCCAACAGTGAATTTTAAGCTATGATACAAATTCTAAAGCTAGTCTATAGTCCTAATAAACTTTCAGCGAATTCAGTGACAACGCTTCAGTGACAGCTGAATATATCACATGTGCAACGAAGAATGTACAACCCGTTAGAAAAGCCTGCTTCTTCTTCACCAGAATGTATGACTAGTGACGAAGTTCCCGTACTCTTTGAATTGGTTCAAAGAGTACGAAATTGTCTGTTGAAAAAATGTGGTTGCTGTGAATTTTTTAACATCCAGTAGTTCATTTTGTTTACGATTATTACCCTTCTATTAAAAATGGTGGTTTCAGTTAATGGAAGAAAAAGTTGATATAATGTTTTTGTTGGAAAATTTCAATTTACGAGCGTCGTTTTTCTTCCTCTAGTGGAATGAATCTATGCAACCTCCAAATACCGTCCGATTCAAACTATGCTACCTCCAAAAATGGATTAGTAGTCAATCTTGTGCTAAATATGAGTTTGGAATCAGAATTGGCACCACAACGTCTTCCAAAATTGCCCTTTTCTTTTTTACCATATACTACAAAATTGCTTTTATCACACCCTGAATCTATTTTTAGCCCTGATTTAGACTTGACATTGGTTCAAGCAGCAGTCCTAATACTATCAAAATGGCTTTACTTCGAACTTGTGTACAAACTAATCATGACATGTCCTTTTCAGAACCAAAACGAGAGCAAATCATTGAACTGAGCCATGTGCAAAAGTAATACCAAACTAAACATAAACAAAAAACTAAAGCAACAATCCTAAAATGGATTGTTGCTTATTCTTAAAAGGGATTGATCATAAAGGGATTGATAATATTTTTATTCTGAAAAAGTTTCCTTAATTGGTTTGCTTTTACCGTACCAAAAACTCCTATATTATTTTGTGTTTTCAGTAAAGCGCTAGTTATCTATAATCCTAAAAGCATGAGGAAACATTATTAGTTGATTTATTTGTACTAGTTTTATTCATGTATATTAGATACGCTGTGAGGTAATAATTTTTGTCCATTTTAAGGTTCAACATCCCTTTTTACTTCCCTCGGAAAGGTTTTTTTTTAAAATTAATATATTAAAATGTAACGAAAATATACCTACAACGTAGATTTCAACTGAGCCGAAGCTAATTTTCTTCAGATACTGACAGGTAAAAACCGGCTATTGTCTTATCTGTAGATCCACATTCTCGACTGTTTCTCGACTCGACTGTATTTACTACTGTATAATGCACAAGTACCGAATTTTTTTTCGATACAACACTTCCCATTATGATCAGATAATCCCACTGGATCGCGGGAAAAGTTAATCAATACATGCGCACTGACATTTTAAAAGCTACCCCAATAACGCTCCTCAGGAGGCAGATTCCTCATAGTTCAGGGAAAGAGCCTTAATGCAGCAAGCCACAGCCCCATCCCATGAGAAAAATATAACTTCCGTTTTTATTTTCGAAGACCACACTATCTTTTCATGACGCATGAATAATTGATTTGAGTATATCTACTGATGAGAAACTGTATTTAGGATCGACATATCCGTTTTTTGCCATTGTTTTTCACTGTCTAAAAAAAGGATTTATCCCTACTTGAACTGTTACTTTTGCGGGATATAACTCCCATTACTTTATGGGTTAGTGCCCACGCTCTGCCACGCTGTGTACATATCGCAGTAACACTTGTTAATACAAACATGGTACACAACCCTATGGTCAGTTAATTGCGGTACACACCCGAAATTTGCTAATTACTGAAGAAATGAGGATTTGTCTTGCTGAAGGTCGTGTGACTGTGACCTTATTAATTGCAACGATTTATTTGTAAGACAGTGGCTAAATGCAAGATGTCTATGATTTATCAGCGTAATCCCTTGATCAGAAAAAAAGTTTAAATTCTAACGGATCGTACATAAACGGGTAGATAGACTTGCTTGGCCATTAGAAAAAAAAATGTTTGAGCATAGTTTCTGGTATAGCTAAAAAGTTCCAATTTTTTTCCAAAAAGTGCCTGAGTGAAGGACTACATATTAGATAGGCTTATGTTTCGTATTGCAGCTCTTGATCGGTCAGGAATCCTTTTGTCGTTTTTGCGTTCCAGTAGTATTTCTTTGCCATAAAATACCCAGTTCTGGTATTACTCACACGAATAAAAGTTTGTCTCAGTGCAGTAGGTAACCTCAAAAGGTAGTATGTGACCTTATTTGGGAAAGTTGCATTTATATCTTTTGTTTCAACCAAAACAAGTTCTATCGATTGGTTTAATCTGTCTTCCTCTGTCCTATTCGGTTTGTTAAATATTTACAAAAAGATAATTTTTTTCAAAATATGTGTATCCTATTTTGTCCCTAACAAAAATAGCTGCAACTGGAACTTTTGACATCGAACTTCGAAATTATAAGAATAACAAAAGCACCATTGTAATTCATATCGTAAAAAATCTTTAACTTGATGCATAAGGCTCCCCTCCTGCAAGCTCCGCTTCCCTCCTTACCATGTAAAAACTAAAAACACGTTTTAAAAAAAAAGTGCCTAGCAAAAAAAATCACTTACATTTTATTTTGAAATAACAACTATTATTTACCTTCATCTTAACAGTAAAATTTAACTACGGAAACAGTTTTTTTTTAATTTCGAAAAAGAGCTTGAAACAATGACCGAAAATTGTGGGAAGCTGTCTAAGAGCTTTCTAAGGTTTTTTTTCGAAATATGTGTTTCCTATTTTGTCCCTAACAAAAATAGCTGCAACTGGAGCTCCTGACATCGAACTTGGTTTCCTTGGATCTTATATTCCTAAAAAAAATTTACTTTCTCCTTCATAACAGCAAATAAAACATGTTTTTCGTCCCATCTTTTGTAGAATTTATATTGTGTTATATTCCGTTTCATGAATTCTCACAGCTGACTAGTCTCACTTAATCGTCGGTTAATCAGCGTTTCCAATTCACGAATGTGCCGGGAGGGGCAAGGATTTTTTTCAATTTTTTGAAATAAAGATGTAACAAAAGGTGTTTTTTTTCAAAATCAAGAGTGGAGTCATTTTTGTTTCTTCCTATTTTTAAAAACGAAAATACCAATGGAATTGTACCCCCACCCCCTTCTCCCACTAGCGCCCTGTTGATCACTACTGAAATCAGCCTGGCTGAGTAATCTACAGGCCAGGAAGGAATGCATAGTCAGTGGTGGTTCAAGCCTCTTGCACCCGGGGCATAATGTTAATTAGCCTCCCCTCTCTGTTTCCCATAAAATTTTCAGGCAAAACTTTAAATTAGTTTTTGTTTATTAAACAATTTATTTTCAATTTATTATTTAAATTATTTGACTATTAATTATTTTAATTTAATTGTCCATTAATCTTCAAATTATTTTTATTTTTTAATTGAATTTTTATTTTATTAATTGATTAATACTTTATCAATAATTTTCATTCATTAAATGTGCCCTCTACATTATTTTAACAAACGGTGTTGGCCTTTGGGGTAGCAACCGTATCGGGCCCCGTGCCTAGCGGGGCCCCGTGATTTTGTGTGACTTCATGAGGGGTTTCACGGAAAAAACTGTGGAATTTACGGCTGAGGTTTTCCATTACATTATTATTGCTCCCGCTACATTATGACCACGACGCCAGGCCCCGCTCAGTGGCGACTGCACAAGTCGCCGCACACCAGTAAGCCCGCCTCTATTAATAAAAATAAGATTTCTAAAACTACAATATGATTATAACCGTTAGATTATTTCTTTTAAATTTTGCGCCCCTAAATTTTCTGTGCCCCGGGTCGAGTCCCCCCTCTGTCTCTCCCCTAAAACCGCCACTGTGCATAGTAAACTAGCCCATAGCTTTCACACTTCCCAAACTACTTGTAACTGTTCAAAAATTTCTCATGGATGCAACGAACATTGTCCAGATGGCATTCGTACATGTTTATTGTCAATCTACCATTGGAATATTCAATTAAACGGAATGACGGAAACAGATTCCCTGATTTTTCCGCTAAAAGACAAGCCAATAATGGATAGTGGCGATTGAGGACTTCCATGGGCTTGGTTTGTTGACCAATTTTGGTAGTTGTCATTCTTGGCTTTCAAAAATTTAGAGATTAAGGCAAAGAGTTCTGTGATTCCGTATCAAGTCGTATAAATACATTTGCTTGGTCATAATAATTTATTAAAAACTGTCTTAATCCACTAACAATGGTAAATTGTCGCGATTGATAATTTTTATTGACTTGTTTTATGACCAATTTTCACAATTTTCGTTCGTAACTGTAAGTTAAATTATTAAGACGAGGCTCTTTCTTATATGAGTGGTCGTGATTGGCGAGAAATGTATGTGTAAGCTAATCTTAATGTGTGAGCGGGGTTTAAGGGAAGGAGCCTTGTGATTCTGTACGTAGTCGCGCACAGAAAATAAATTTCTGATAAAAAAAATTGAGCGATAAATTACTAGTCATAACAATCAGCAGCATTTTTTTTTATAAATTCTAATAGGCCCATGAGAACTTTCATGGGCTTAATTTGTTGAAAATATTTCTGAATAAGGCAGGGACTTCTAAAAATGTGGGTAGTGCCTTTGTGCATAGATCCAAAATTGAACTTGGGGGTCATAAAGGTTCAGCGAAAACATTTCTCTGATTTTTTGTTCCCGCTAAAATATATGGAAGTAGTTATTGGTGACAGTTACGGACTTGATTTGTTGCCCAAGTGTGAACAATGATAACCAGAGTTGTTTATTCGTAAACTTCCAAAAATTTGTTGGTTAAGGCTAAAAGTTCTATTAATATGGTTTTCTATCCCGTATTATTTCAAATAATTCAATTTGGTCTCGTAAAAATATTCACTGTCAATCTTTGATTGGAATACTCAATTGAAAATAATGATTGGAAGAGATTCATTGATTTTTCTGCTTAAAGACAAGACATTACTGAATAGTGACTGCTGAGAACATCTATGGCCTTAACTTGTTAGCCAGTTTTAACAGTCGTCATTCAAACGTTTCAAATGGGAAAGTTCAAAGCTCGTTATTTTATGGATGTTAAAGCTACGTGGAAGTATTTCAAACGCCACTCTTTTTGAAGGACATGATCTGGTACCACTCAGTAGGCACGTCATGAAAGAGCAGGATAGATGGCTTGGAAATTATCTCATTATCAATAAAAATCATATCGGTAGAAAAGTTCACTAAACAGTCTAGAAGGATACAGAAAAAATGCCAGATGCCTCGGTTTAGACCGAGCTTAAGTACCGTATACACTTACAAGCATCCTGAATAAATAGGTGAGGTTTCTTTTAAATTCACTGAAATGAGAACGTATCCAGGGTTTGTACGGAAGGTGGGGGGGGGGGGTAAAAACTTCACAAACGCATTCAAAATTTGATTTTACTACGTTTTTACGAATTGGAGAAACATTTCAGGAGGAGGGTGGTCAAAGCCCCTAACCCCCTGGATACTGCCTTTACCGAGAACACTGAAAATCAGATGCCAGTGTTTAAAATGGTTTATTGGAAACTTGCACAACCATATATATATCTTAAGAACGAAAGAAAATTTAGAAATTCACTTTAAAAGAAAAAGATCCCATGTGCGCTTACGCAGTCTTTGGCAGTAGCAGTGTTAAATAAAAAAAAAAGCGAGTGATTTTTATCGAAAAAAAAAACAATCTGAAACACCAAGCAGCTTAAGAAGTGATTCTTAGTGATCTTTTGGAATCAATAAATTGTTAATCTGTGAATTTTTACCGAGGAAAAAAGCTGTGAAATTTAACTAACTAGCTTTATTCATTTATTTTACGGTTTGACGTCGCGATACTGAAAAAAGTGTGACACTTCCCTAAAACATCATAATTTTAACAACCGAAGGAAAAATTGTAGAAAAACAGGTATTTTTAGGTATGAATAGACCTAACATATCTTAGAAAAATCTTAGAAAACCTATAGCAATCTAAGAAAATTCTTAGAAAAACAGGATTTTCAGGTATGAATAGACCTGACACATCTTAGAAAAATCTTAGAAAACCTCCAGTATTTTTAGATTTTTTTTTAGAAAAACAGGGATTTTCAGGTTTGAATGGACCTAACACAGGTAGAGAGGGGCGGGAATGTTTTTATTTCGATATCCTTTCTAGTTCCAAATTAAGTCCCCTATAGTGTTTAAATTCTTTTAAAGAGTAATCCATACTTAAGGCTCTTAAATCAGTTTTTCTTTTTTCTAATCCCCCTTTCTCTCTCATCGGATGCTAAAGTTACTAGACTTCCTATTTTTTGTTCTCTGTTTCTCTTTCATTAAAGACTCTTGAACCGCAATTGGCTTTGTCTTTTCGCCTCTCCTCTTTTGTTAACGATTCATAAAAGAGAGTAGGCTATTTCTTTTGTTCGGTATTTTTGTCCCCCCCCCCTTTGTTTTTTAAAGTCTCTCGAAGTATAGTTAAAACGCTTGCTTGTAACTTATTTCAAAACTCGTGGTCGCTTTTGAATTCTTGACAACGCAAGGAAATAGCCACTTACCATTTTATTCTATTGCTATTAGAAACGCGTCTATAAACCATCATTCTATTATGATGCTCCACATTCCTCTTAAGCTATTCAATTTGGGTGGCCCCCCCTGCGAAGTGAACCTGGTAAAAAGGACCCCTTCTTCCTTCTACCAGCTGTAAGATGTCATCCTTTTCTCTATTGTCAAATGAACTGATGTTTAGATTATGATGAACTTGATTTTGTATTTACGTCCTTGAAATGTACGGGGTCTTGTGTAACATTAGCCTCTTTTTTTATGTAGGATAAAAATCATCAGTTCCAACAGTAGAGTTGCCACCATAGTGATATATCACTATGTCTAGTGATTTTTATATTGCCTAAACAAAAGAATCACTAAATAAGCACATAAATAACTAGATTATTGAAGAAAATAACAAAAATCTCTAAAATCTAGTAATTTTTCACCGGGTGGCAACACTGGTCATAAGAGTGTACTTGAAAGATTATTATTATGGCTTCTAGTGATGTCAATTAACGAAAATGGGAGGGGGACATAATTTTTCCTTTCAAAATCTAGGGGGTGGGTTGATATTGTCGTTTTTTTTTTTTTCAATGAAAATACCAAAAAAGGTTTGTTTCAATATGGGACGAAAAATAATGTGCACCCTCCCATCTACGTCACTGGTGGCTTCGTATTAGATAAGTTGAACTATGCAAGAACGTAAACTTGCTTCTGACTGCCGATTATTCGTTGCTGACCAATCGTAAACCATCTCACATATTGCATAACGTGAGCTACTTAACAGAAATTGTAACGAGAAATCGCTATTAGATGACAAAATTGCACATAATTAGTTGGGAAAGATTTACGCTTCTCATATTTTGTCGTCAACCATGCCCTGAGTGGCATTCCTACAAAGAAATCCTTAAACAAGCTATGAGGATCGGTTCTTGGCGTTTAACCCCCCCCCCCCACCCCAGTTATTACCCCCCCTCCAGAAAATACCCCCCAGAAAATTCTCCCCGCCAGAAAATACCCCCTGTGGTAATCTATCCCCCCGTGGGAAATACCCCCCGAAAAATCCCCCTCCCCGCGGAAAATACCCCCCGGAAAATGCCCCCCGTGGAAAATTCACCCCCCCCCCCACGGAAAATAACCCCCTGTAAATACCCCATCCCCCCGGGAAGTAATGCTTTCCAAATTTGGGAATTTTATTTGAGTTTCGTTTTTTTAATTTCCATAGGGGAAGGAATCTTGGTACGTGTGTCTTATGTGCCACTCACTCAAGTTTACGCTGTGTAAAACTCGAGAACAAAACGGTTTCTTCGTTAGTTTCTTTCAGCTTAGTGCGAGACAAGACAAAGACAAGTGACAGAATATATGGGAAATATATAATTTGGGCTATGTAGAATAATTGTACCTAACATATTTTGCATGCAGACCCGCTATACTTTAACCTCCTCCCCGAATGTGCAAACCTTTAGCCCAAATTTGTTTCTAAAGTAATGAAGAAACCAACAAAAAAAAACCGGTTTGTTCTCGAATTTACGCTGTGTAAACATAGCGTAAACTTGAGTGAGTGGCGCATAATACACAAGTACCAAAATTTCTTCTCCCTACGGAAATTAAAGAGACACATCAAATTCTCAGATTTGGAAATCCTTATTCTCCATGAGGGGAGGGTATTTTCCGGGGGTATTTACCGGGGGAGAAGTGTTTTCCACGATGATATTTTCGTCGGGGGAGGAATTTTCCTCGGAGGGTATTTTCCGGGGAGGGGGGGGGGTAATTTTTTGGGGGTAAATGCCAGCCACCATAAGGATCTTTACTAATGTCATCCCAAAACTGAAAGAAATGGATCATATTTGAAGAAAAGAACTCTTTTATAACCCCTCTTTGTATTCCTGGCTATTAATCCATTTTAGGAGATTGATCAAAAAAAATTTTTGATTGGATTTTGTTCTATTGATATTTTTGATTTTCTTTATTGTTTGTATTTAGGATTGTTTTGTAATCCAAATTTTTTATTGGAGAAGCCTGGAAAAACAACCTGGTATGTCAATAATCGAATTGATTTCAAGTTTTCCTTCATATATATATATATATATATATATATATATATATATATATATATATATATATATATATATATATATATATATATATATATATATTCTGTTTCAGATTGTGTCATTTCTTAATCTGTGTAAATGAATTATTTTGTTTTCTTGGCGGGCTAACCGATTCTTCAGAACGGAGCAAATTGTGTAAAAGGGAAACTTTTTTTGGTTTTATTTTGTTTTATACAACCCGCCCCTTGCCCCCTCCAAAACGACGACCCTGTTCAAAAGTGCAAAACCTTTTTAATTTTTTCATAGGAAATACTTTCCTTACTATGCTGATTCCAAGAGATTCTAATAGCGTCATTCTGCGACGCAAATTCACGAAATAGAGGGGGAAAGTTTTTTTTTGTTATGAAGATGAAAAAAGGTATTTTCAAGATCTTGGGGAAAATTAGGGGTTTTCTCAATTTTTTTGACAAACAAAAATATAAAACATATTTTTAAGTTTTAGCGGAACAAATGCTTCCCCCTGTCTTTCCTCAATTCCCACCGGTGAAATAAATTATAAAAATATATATATTCTCTGCTAGCAAAGGGATTCATTAATATAAAATATCCGCAGCTCGAATACAATGTTGTCTTTTGGTTTGTTCTTACTTATTAAGATGCTGCGTTTAAGATATAGTAAGTAAGAATTTTTTATGTCTGCTTATAAAAATGCATCCGTTTAACGGTACATTAGAGAAGGAATGAAAGATAAAGCCCCCTTTCTTTTCAACGTTTGGCGGACAAGATACAACATGAATGAGCGAATTGGAAACGTATTTTCCATTGCGTCGTTGAAGAAACAGTTTTCTAGCATTTTATTTTTGATTGAGTTTTTGACAAGTCTTTAAAACGCCAAATGACGATAGAGCCTTGAGTAGAAGATTGTGGGGGGGGGGGGGGGGTAGCGGCCATAGATGATGGTATTTTCAAATATTAATTTTAGCGACGCCATCGCAAATTTAAAAAGAAGCGTAATATAGATGGCATGAAAGTATCAAAGCAGAAACAGTATCCCTAGTCGAGGTAAATGTGATTCTAGCAGTACGTTCAGACACACAGGGAAAGTGTTTCCCAGCCTTTAAATATAGTTACTTGTCTTGTAAAAATATTAATGTTTTCTTTCAATAATTATAACTGACTCTTTTCCATCCAGTTCTTATATCCTTGTAAACCGTTTTCTTTTCTCGAAAAAATATGTTTTATATATTTTTATATGTTTTATATGTTTGTGGCAATTGCAAACAGTCTACGAATGTTAGGAATTTTTTTCACAACACGAAACAAATCTTCCTCTATTAAAGTCTGGACTTGGTTCAGAAGGTGTTATATTACATTGTTTCAAAAAAATAGAAAATACCCCATCCTTTCTAGCAAAATAAGCTCTATCGACTGGTTCAATCTTTTTTCTGTTATTCCATTTGATTCTTTAGATACTTATAGGGTATTTATTGCCCCTTTTCTTGCTAATAAAAATAGTTTTAAATTAACATTTTTGATATCGAATTTTCTTTTGTCGTTTAATGGGAATCTAAAAAAACAATTTGCAAACAACCGCCCATTTGTAAACAGCTACTTCTTCATAACACTAAAAAGTGTAACATTTTTTTCATCTTTTTCTTCTTAAAAAAACTATGTTTTTAAACACTTTAAATACAATAGAAACGTTAAACAAAATAGCACTGAAAAATGATGAGAAAAAATGTATTACATGGCTATGGGACATCCTGATATCTAACCGTTTTATTCAGCTGAGTAATAAAATTACCTTAGGCCAAAACTATAGACTTTGATGATGCTAAGAGGTAAATTATCGTTTACATCCTTTTTAAGCTTCACCTCCACCCCCAAACACTTTTAAGGTTTGAAAGATTATTTCAACATTGTGCTATGACTAACTCTGATCGAGGGATCGGATAGATTTTGATGTTGAATTTATTATTAAAAATCTGGGAACATTTTCTTCTCTTGCACAGTTTTTAATTGAATTATTTTATTTACTATTATTCAATATTTTGTCTTTTAATTTTTTATTTTGTTTCAGTAATTAATTAATAATTTATTCATTTTTTTTCATTAATTAACTGCACTCTCTACTTTATTGTTTAAATTTCAAAAAATTCAAAATGGTTATAACCGGTAGATTATTTGTTTGAAATTTTGCACCCATAAAATTTTTGCGTCAGGAGCAAGTTTTTATTTTTATCACTTGCACGTGGTGCAAAAATTTTTGCACCAGGGACAAGTCGTTATTAAAAATCTGGGAACTTATGCTCCTGTTAAAGGGTTTGTTCAATTCTGGAGAATCAGATAGCCCGGTAAAAAAGCAGAATAATTTATTTACACAGCTTATGAAATGACATAAACCGAAACAGAAAACAACAATATATTTGAAGAAACATTTGACATCAATTTGGTTATTGACATCCCAAGTTGTATTTCATTTTTTTTATAATGTTTTCTTTTTAATCTTTATTGGATAAAGTTTTCTTTTTAATTTTCTTAGTAAAAACGGTGGTCATTGGACTTTGTAGTTTAATTTGTTCATTGGGTCTTTTTGGCCGAAATTTAATGGTAAACCTAAAATAGAGAAACGTTGCACTTGCGTGACTTACTGAATAATTACTGTTTACGCAATATTTGAAATGTATAATTAGGTATATAATTAGGTTTTAAAAATAAAGACCTATGTCAAGAACAATAAATACCTTCAAATACAACCAGTGACATCATGTTTTAAAGTTGCGAAACAATATAAGCATCTGACATGCACTTATATAGGAAAGTGGTGTCCTCGAATCCTGTCTTTGATTAATAGGGCGATTTTCAGGTTTTCTTTTGTGTTATTTCCTTTAGCTTTCATATTAAAAACATGTTTTTTTAAAATTTTGTCTGGACTACCCCTGGGTTTAAATGCCCTGAAATTCCCGTTACCCCTTAGAAAGCTCCTACTTACAGGACAATGTTCAGATACTCAATATACTGTTAACGAAATAAGGTAATGGAGATAATACGGCCAAGTTAATTCAAAGGCAGCCATCTTATAATTTGTTGAAACTTTACATTTGTTGAAAATTTTTTTATTGTATTTTTGATGTCTGAAAAGTTTTCTTTTGTGTTATTTCCTTTAGCTTTCATACTAAAAACATGTTTTTTTTTAATTTTGTCTGGACTACCCCTGGGTTTAAATGCCCTGAAATTCCCATTACCCCTTAGAAAGCTCCTACTTACAGGGCAGTGTTCAGATACTCAATATACTGTTAACGAAATAAGGTAATGGAGATAATACGGCCAAGTTAATTCAAAGGCAGCCATCTTATAATTTGTTGAAACTTTACATTTGTTGAAAAATTTTTTATTGTATTTTTGATGTCTGAAAAGTTTTCTTTTGTGTTATTTCCTTTAGCTTTCATACTAAAAACATGTTTTTTTTTAATTTTGTCTGGACTACCCCTGGGTTTAAATGCCCTGAAATTCCCGTTACCCCTTAGAAAGCTCCTACTTACAGGGCAGTGTTCAGATACTCAATATACTGTTAACGAAATAAGGTAATGGAGATAATACGGCCAAGTTAATTCAAAGGCAGCCATCTTATAATTTGTTGAAACTTTACATTTGTTGAAAATTTTTTTATTGTATTTTTGATGTCTGAAAAGTTTTCTTTTTACAAGCAATTCTACTGTAATAACAGTCAAAACCCCGAAACCCATTCTTCAATTTTTGTGCTCTTCATGTAAAACTTGTGTTGCGTAACATAGCACCTTTTGAATTAGGATACTGCGGCCTAAACAGATTTCTCTATGCTATACAAAAAAGGACAGAAAGCAAGCAAGTAATTGACCTTTGCAAATGTTATGAGAATTGAGTAGTTTATGAATGTGAATACTATGATTATAAGATTTTGAAAAGAGTTTATTACTTATTCAACAACAACGACGAATTCGATCGAAAAGGGAAATATTCTCCATTATAATCCTACAGTAAGGCACTATTCCGGGGAATACTGGAAGAGGGGGAAAAGACAATAGACTTAGACTTGACTTTATTAAACAAGAAACGATATACATAAGTCTTATACAAAGGAGACAGGGAGACAACTCGTTTTGTCTCCTTTAACAATAGAAAGAGAAAAAAGAAGAAGGAATTACACCTGTATAACTCACACGGATTACATAGAGAAAGAGAGAGAGAGATAGAGAGAAGAAGCGGAAAAGATCGACTCAAATAAAATGAAAAACATACTTAAACAAAAGGAATACTTAAACATACAGCATACTTAAACAAGGGCAAGTTGTCGTCTACTAGCCATTGCCGGCCGTAAACCAAACCAGATTGAGGTGCTTTGCGCAATAATTATTACCAACATGGCTCAGGATTTCCTATAGCTTAGCATGGCTCTCGAATTTTCTGAAGATACCAAGAGATGGACCCTCTTTAACCAACTTTGGCGTAGTATTCTAGCCAGTATGACTGGCAGTCAGGACATTGAAGTCACTGATGGGGTGAATGTGAAAGAAATATTGCATGAATTATGGAGAGGACTTGAAACTTTTTCATCAGAGACAAGAGTTGGACTAGTTCTGAGTGCCGCAAGAACATCGCAGCGCAGGTGAAAGATACATATGAAAGAATACAAACCAAATTCAAATCAAGCGATGACTCAGACGTAGACAGATTGCTTTAAGGAAAAATGCTCTTCGTTTTATCATATATCTTAGCGACTGGTTTCAAAAACGATGAAAATGTTGAGATTCATATAGTAAGACAAAAAGAGACGTCTGACAGAATCTGACACTGTAAGAGAAATTTTATAATCGATAGTGGTAAGGTATGTTCAACATTCCTAAAAATTCCGAGACTCCTCGATATCTTCAAAGAAATTGACGTTCATAAGATTTTGAACGATCCATTTGTCAATAGAAGTAAATTGTCGATTATTGGCTTTCATATGAAATTGAGTTGAACTGTACGGGTCTCCGTTCTTATTTAATTGTAAATCATTTATTCATTGCGTGTTAATTCCAATCCTGTAGAACTTTGACTATTGTTAACATTCTGGCAATTAGAGTTCAGAGTTCATTTATTCAACAGAATATTTGAACAAAAAAAGAAAAAACTTAGCAGCATATTCCCACCAAGGCTCAATGGCCGGGAATGAAGGGAGGATACGGTTTGATAATCTCACTCGGTATAAATCTCAAATTTGAGAGCCCAAAATATAACCAAGCTAAAAATTTTCAATAAAAAATAGAATCGTCACAAAGAGGTGTTAAACTGGGTAGATAAATTCAGTCTGATTGTGAATAAGAAAAAAAACTATTTTTTTTATTACGTATACATACCACTGACAATATTGCCACTTTCCCCAAAACTGCCAAAGATAATGAAGTTACGAATAAAATATGCCATATGTACATTATTGTTTCATTTTTTAAAGACAACGAAAGAGGGTAAACTTGTCTTGGAGTGCCTCCTGGTGCCGCTTGGCACACCAGGAGCGTCTCCAGGTGTGCCATTTTGATAGTATATAGCATATATTTTAGGAAAGATAAGCCCACTTACGTTATATTTTTTTTTGGGGGGGGGGACTTTATATTGTCGTAAGGCACTGAAAAACTTACCTAGGCATCTGTTAAAAGCCATTATAGAACTTCGTGAAATAAGATCCCAAATATACAGCTGACACTTTGCCCCGGTGGAAAACTTTTTGTTGTGTCCCTCTATTTATAGTTTTTTTTTTTCAATCAGCATAATGGTGGTACATTAAACTGTTCGTGTTAACGAACTATAAGTGAGGAGCGACTCGGCTCAATAGTATCTGAAACTCTACAGAACGGAATTTTAATATCATATATATAATATATATATATATATATATATATATATATATATATATATATATATATATATATATATATATATATATATATATAATATATATATATATAATATATATATATATCATGAAAAGA